>NW_004528762.1:0-3115 GCF_000260255.1 Octodon degus
AATACTTAGGAATTAATCCAACAAAGAGAGTAAAAGATCTGTACAATTAAAATTACAATACTCTGAAAAAAGAGATTGAAGAGGATTTAAGTAAATACAAAGATATTTCCTGCCCCTGGATGGGAACAACTGACACTGTGAAAATGACCATACTCCTGAAGCTGTTTTACAGATTCAGTGCAATCAATATTAAGATACTATCAGCACACCTCACAGATCAAGAGAAAACATTCCTAAAATGCATTTGGAACCAGAAAAGACCTAGAATAGCAAAGGCAATCCTAATCAACAACAGCAAGGCAGAAGGCATTACAATCCCCATCTTGAAATTATACTACAAAGCTACTATGATAAAATCACCATGGTACTGGAAAAAAAAAAAAAAACTGCGAATCAATGGAACATATTAGAAAATTCAGACACAACTACAAACACACTCAGCCACCTTATCTTTGACAAAGGGGCCAAACATGGAAGAAGGATAGCCTCTTTAATAAATAGTGCTGGAAAAACTGGCTTTCTCTATGCCAAAAACTAAAACTAGATCCAGGACTATCACATCACTAAACTAAAGTCAAAATGAATTAAAGCTCTAAACGTTAAAACAGAAACACTAAATCTCCTGGAAGAGAAAGTAGGTGGAAAACTTGAAGATGCAGGGGTAGGAAGCAAGTTTATGAATAAAAACCAAATTGCATGGCCCATACTCCAAAGAATCAACAGAGATCTCCTTTTATTCAGAAGTTTTGCATGTCAAAAGGAATCACCAACAGACTGAAAAGACAACCCACAAATTTGGAAAAAATTCTTAACAGTCACTCAGATAAAATGCTTCTATCTAGAATATGCAAAGGACTAAAATAATAATAATAATAATAATAATAAATAAACCCCCAACAAATTTAAAGACCCAATCCAAAAATGAACATCTCAGATGAATACACACTTCTAAGAGTAAGAATTACAAATGTCAAATAAATACATGAAAAAATGTTCCACAACACTGGTCATTTGAGTAATGCAAACTAAAACAACACTGACATAACATTTCACTCAGGAAAGAATGGCTATTGTAAAGAAATCAACTAAAAACAAATGCTGAAAAAGGCTTTGGGGGAAAAGGAATCCTTCTCCACTGCTGGTGGGAATGTAGACTGTACCACCACTATGGAAATCAGTGTGGAGACTCTGTAAATTCAACCCAAGTATTTCTCTTCTGGGTATTTTCCCAAAAGAACTGAAAACATACCACAGTGATCCATGTGCACCCATGTTTATAGAAGGACAATTTGTTGTAGCTAAATATTGGAAACAATCCAAATGCCTATCACCTGAGGATTGGTTTAAGAAGATGTGGTATTTCTATACAGTAGAATATTAGTCAGCTATAAAGAAAGATAAACTTTAGGCTTTTATAGTAAATTGATGCAACAACAGACTATAGTCATAAATGAAATAAATAAGACCCACTTGTGTAAACATCATATTTTCTCCCTAGTTTAAGAACCTAAAAGATCAAATAAAATCTGAAAGGTAAAATAGATATAGTAAAACAGAAAGAAACTGAACATAAGAAATAAACAATTGAGAAGATGGAAAGAGGAAAAAAGAAAGGGGAAAAAAGGAATGGGAAAAAAACACGTAAGTATATATACATAGTGAAGCTTCTATGATTGTGCTACTAATTTTTATCAATTTTCTGAGGGTAGAAGTTAATGTTTAAAATTTTCACTTTGATCAATTTTATATACTAATATTTGTAATCTGAGGCAATACATTAAAGGCAGCAATGTGAAATATAACAATCATTGTTGAATATCTTTCACTTTGTTCTCTTCTGTGTATATTGTTTCTAATGTCTTATTGAAATTAAGAGTTAATATTTAATTGTTTGATCAGGCTTGCATGCCTGTGTCTGATAATCTGAGCAACAAATTTGATGAAATAAATGTGTGGATAACAAGTTATTAATTTTGTATTCCTGTTTTGAAATATACTATTTTGATTTATGCTGCTTTGTTTTTGTCTTTGTCCTTGTTTTTTGTTTATTTATTTTATTTAATTTATTAATTTTATTGAGAAACAAATAACAATGAGAAGTTTCCAAAACCAATTAGTAGGGCAGTTTCAATAATTAAAACGTTGCATATTGTTGTCTTTGTAGTGGTTCTTCATAGTACAAGATGCAGACATGATGTCATATGCAAACACTATTAGTACAAATCTTTCTTCTCATTGAATTAAGAGAAATTAGCTGCATACCTATGCTATTTTGTATACACAGATAGAAAATGGTCCTTCATTTGTATCCCTTTGTTTGTTTGTTTGTTTGGTTTTGTCAAAGATGGGTATTCCGTAGCCAACATCTTTTACAGAACTATCTGTAAAAGATAGTGGACAGGAGTAGGTAGAGTAAGCATAGACTCTCCAGTGGAAGTAGTTATGTGAATTCAGCAAAATATTCCAATATAGTCCAGCAATCCATAATAGTAGTGGTTATTTTTTTTTATTTCGTAGATGTATATATTTTTTCTCTTTAAAATAAAAGCAAATCTGGGTCAGAACAATGGGTGTGCTGTGCCAGCCACCAAATATGGGTCTGGTGGTGCACTCCTATAATCCCAGTGCTTGGGAGGCTGAGACAGGAAAATCACTATGAGTCTGAGCTGTGTAGCAAGACCCTGTACCTAATTAATTAATTAATTAGTTAATTAATTAATTAAAGCTGGCATAAATATTAGATGAAAAACAGATAACTAAGACAAATGTTGGGAAACAAATATAACTAAATTTGCTATTTTGGGGGCTGGGGAGATAAGCTCAGTGGCATAAGTAGCTAGCTCACAAGCACAAGGTCCTGAGTTCGATCTCCAGGAATGCCAATAAATAAATTTGCTATTGTTCCTTTCATCATACTCCCATAACTCACCATCTTTCTGGCATTTCTCACCATTGTCAACAAATGTAGTTATTTAAGGGTGGTGCAACAGATAGTTATTGCCATTTCTTCTGCCATTCCCAACTCAGTGCATTGGTTTCATTGAATTTTATACTCATTCTTCTATTTTTATGTTACATTTTTATAAGGAAATAAAGGCACGTACTTAATGAGAAG
>NW_004528763.1:0-3112 GCF_000260255.1 Octodon degus
GAGAAATGCAAATTAAAATAACACTGAGATACCATCTCACCCCAGAAAGAATGACTATTATAAAGAAATCAACTAAAAACAAATGGTGGAGAGGCTGTCAGGAAAAAGGAACCCTTCTCCACTGTTGCTGGGAATATAGACTGGTACAAATACCATGGAATCAGTGTAGACATCCCTCAAAAACTAGGCCTAGAAATCCCATTCAATCCAGTTATTCCCCTTCTGGGTATTTTCCTAAAAGAAGTGAAAACATACCATGTGATATATGCACACGTATGTTCATAGCAGCAGAATTCGTTATGACCAAATTTTGGAAACAACCAAAATGCCCACCACCTGAAGACTGGATGAAAAAGATGTGGTATTTTCATACATTGGAGTATTACTCAGCTGTAAAGAAACCCAAACTTGAGGACTGTATGGATAAATAGAAGCAAGTAGAGGCTTTACTCGTAAGTGAAATAAATCAGATCCATATGTGTAAGTATTGTACTGTCTCAGTGTAAGAACCTGAAAGAATAAATGAATCCTGAAAGGTATAGTAGGTATAGTAAATCTGAAAGAAACTGAAAATAAAGATTAAACCATGAAGATGAGGGAAAGGAGAAAAGATAGGAAAAAAGGTAGGGGAAAAATCATGCAAGTACATATACAGCAAAGCTGAGGTGATTGTACTAATCATTTCTAATAATTTTTTGAAAATAGCAGCTAATGTTTAGAATTTTCCCTTTGACTAACTCTGTATACTGATATCTGTGATCTAAGCAACTACAGTGAGGACAGCAATATATAATATAAAAACTATAGTTGATTAACTCTCATCTTGGTCTTCTAAGTGTGTACCGTTTCTAATGCCTTATCAATTACTAGTATACTCTTTAAAAATAATTTTTTAAAAAGTAAAAAAATTACAAACAAAAGAATAAGGTCTATTGAAAGCAAGCATTAATATTCAATTATTTGCCCAATCTTCCATCGGTATATCTGTTAATTTGAGCAACAGATTTGATGATAAAAGTAGGTAATATAACAACCATCTGTAATTTGCTATTTTTATGTTGAAGATCTGTAATATATGTATTGCTGTATGTTACCCTGTTTCTGCTATTTGTTTTTACTTTAAAAAATGAAATTAAATTATAAAAGAGAAGTGCCTCAAGGGTTATACATTGCATATGTATAAATTTCTATCAAGAAGATAAGACACATTGTTGTTTTATAGGTACCCACGCATCCTCCTCTGCAAGTTTGCCATGTTGCAGTGTTTATCTCTGCTTCAAACACAGTTATTCTTCACAGAAACCCACCGGTGTTGCTCCCTAGGCTGGTGAAGTACTATTGCAGTAGGATAAACTCAGGATGCTAAACCAAGCCATTATGGTTCTAGGGATAATTTCAGAAAGATAGTGGGATTCAGACTGCAGACAGAGCTGAAAGTTGTAGGAGAAATCAGTTTCAGAATAGAAATGATAGAGAACAAAGTCTGTATAATAATTAGGAATTCAATGGAATCAAATAAGTTCTTTTGTTGTTATTTCATTTTCTTCAAAAGTACCATGATGGAAAATCATTTTGCTACAATATTCTTGGGTACATAATTTTTAGAACAATGAAGAGGATATGTCAAAAGGAATCTTAACTGAGTTGAACCCAGAGTTGCTTTGCCAGTAAATTCAGTTGACTTGCTAAATGAAATTCTCTGAGGAAGTGAACACAAGCAATGGACTTAGATTTGAGCAGACTTCAGGATCAGTGAGATGGGTTTCTGCTTCTCAGACCCTTGAGATGGTCTTGGGAGGTGCATATAAGAATCAGGGGGAAGACACGTAAGAGAAACAAGGACAGGAGCAGCGCCCCTGTGAGAACACGCAGCTCCATGTTCATCTAGGGCACATACTCTCCTCCATGACCACCAATGAATTGTTATGATTCATTTGAAATTCACAGGGACTTTGCCTATTCAGGGTGCAAAGCAGCCGTGACTCAGCAGGGAAGCTGCAGTTACCCATCAGCACCGGGGAGCAGCACTATCAGAATGCATGAGGCTCCATGCATGGGTTAAGCCTCAGCAAATGACCTGCTCTCCCTGCCTCAGGCTGCTCCTCATTCAGAAATGGAGATAGTATGCTTTGGCTGAGGAAAATCACAAAGAGGAGATTTATAATGGAATCCAGAACAATATTTAATGGTACCTTTTCTGTCCGAGGTTGGACTCAGTAGTAAAGTTTTCTGGAGAATGTGCAAAACTCTGACTTTCCTAGATTATAAATATATAAATAATAAATATGTAGCTCTAAGTTTAGTCTTTTGATATGAAAATTGAAAACAAGATTTGGAGTCTCTGGAAGCTGCCACAGCTCCAGGGCCTGCTGCCATCCTGGATCAGGAGTGCCACAGAGAGCTACACTGGAACAAACCAGATGACTGAGGATCCATTACTCTGGGCCTTCTCCTTCTACCTCGCTGCCACAGCACTGGCTGAGCTTTCAAAGCGTTCCCTGAAGGATTGAAAATCCCACAGGAAGGCTCATTTCCTTTGCTTTCCACGCTCTATCTATGCTTTCTCACAACTCTGTGTCCCCGTCTCTGTCAGACCTTGCACAAGATTTCCTCTCCACATTCAGGCCAACAGCCTCCAGAGCCCTGTGAGTGGAGACAGCATGCAGGGCCTGTGAGGTGCCTGTGTGAGAGACAGGATCCGGCACCCAGGGGGCAGCGCAGGCACACACACATGTGTAAATATCGTATAGTCTCCCTAGTATAAGAACTCCAAAGAAGAAATACAAATAGAAAGATATAATACAAGGAAAGGGAAAGCAGGATCTCAAGGACTAACTAGCAGGCTTGAATAGAAACGGGGAGTTGTTACAACTTATTTTGTGATAAGAAAGAACAGCTTTATTTTTCAGAGGGACCCAAAGGCCAGGCAAATACAGAATCCAGAAGACCACAGGATACATCTCATGAAACATCTCAGCAGTCGACAAAGATGGGAAGAAGATTCACCAGGCTTGGGTCCAACTATCGGAGCTCTCTTTCCTTGATGCTTTGCTGAATCTCATGGTCCAGCTCAGCAGCAGCCCCCAGAGCTGTGGCCACAGCCAGAGCCCCC
>NW_004528764.1:0-747 GCF_000260255.1 Octodon degus
CTCCTTTGTCTTGTCATTTTCTATTTCAGAATGAATTTTTTATTTTGATTTCTCTTACTCTTGTTTGTGAAATTTAGATGATAGGTAGATATATCATTGTGATCAGAGCCTCTCTATAAAGAGTCTGATTTTTAGATCTCTTTTCTATATCAGAGTTTCTTGGATTGTATGTGTCCCAAGATCTTGTCTTCTCTATTGATTGAGAGTGGGATATTGATTTCTGTTTGGTACTGGCCTCCATTCTTCAGTAGAGTAGGGCTTTGGGGAGGTTATTAGCCCAATTCCTCCCAACATTATTACCCAAATGAGAACATGTGGTTAAGGTAGCTATAGTATCCTAATTACAGTAGTACAATTAATGATACTAATATCAGCAAGTAAAATTTAGAAATTGACAAATTTTGGAAACTAATGGTTTTGTACTTCAGACCACAGGAACAAACACTAGCTATATAACAAAACAGATCATACATTGGCAATTTGTATGAAAACCAGTTCCCCTGCTTTTTGTCTGAGCACCTTCCTGTCATGTACCTGAGGTCTTCCAGGCAGACCACTTCCCATAAGCGACCTCCTGCTGATTTTGTGCTGTGAGGATCCTCCATTTAGGTTAGGGCCGCAGTCTGGGTCTCACTAGGTTTAGTCATATGCCTTAGCTCTTCCTCCTGGGTCTGCCCCACTGAATGAGTTAAAGACAAATTTTTTTAAGGATAAATTTGTCTGTTTTGTACACTGCATGCTCCTCTG
>NW_004528764.1:2077-3050 GCF_000260255.1 Octodon degus
ATATTCTTTTTAAATGTATTTTAGTACAGGGTCTACAGGGTCTCACTGTGTAGATCAGACTCAGAGTGATCCTCCTGTTTTCAGCATCCCAAGTGCTGGAGTTACGGGTGCATGCCACAACGCCCAGTCTCAATTGCCCTCTCAGAGTGCCCCAGGAGTGCGACAGGCACATCACGCTGGGAATGGAACCCCGGTCACTGTGCTCTGCCTAAGCAGCCACTTTAATCCATTGAGCTATCTTATACTTTTTTTCTACATTGTATTTCATTTAATAAATGAAGACAAAAGCCTTTACTCAATTACCTGTCTAAGCATGGTTTTAATTCCACATCTTTTCTTTTTATTTTTAAAGATTTATATATGTATGTATTTATTTATTTGGTACAGGATCCCGCTATGGGGCTGGAACTTGTAACAATCCTCTCGTCTCAACCTCCCAAGCACTGGGATTATAGGTGTGTGCCACTACATCTGGTTTTTGGTGGCAGGCACAGCATGCAGTACCAGGGATCGAATCCAGGTCCTCGTCCTTACCAGTCCTTTGTGCTATACCCCAGCCACTAATTCCACAACTTATAAGTTAGATTTTTAAGCTGCTATGTATCAGTAAAATACACACAAGAATAAGAATACATTTCTTCAGGGTACACACATTTAAAGAATGGACTGATAAAGACAAAACAGTGGGGAATGCATAAAAATACTGAATATAACAAAGTTTTAAAATTACATTCCAAAAGTTTCACATATTTTAGGACATATAAGAGTAGGTTATATAGAAGATGGACAAAGAAAGGACTATTAATTGCCTTTAGATTGCATTTGTGCCAGTAGAATTTTTTTTATGTTTCAATTTGCAACAAGTTAATAATGCAAAAAAAAAAATCTCCCAGCATAAATGCTGTTTAAGACCGTGAAAGAATTTTTTTGTTAATGTAGACTTTACTTCTGATCTTTTCACAGATTTCAACTG
>NW_004528765.1:0-940 GCF_000260255.1 Octodon degus
TTTTTTTTTTTTTTTTTTTTTTTTGAGGTATTGAGGATTAAAGCCAGGGCTTTTGCACAGAGCCACATCACCAGCCAATCATTATTATTTTTTAAAAATTTGCGACAGTGTCTTACTAAATCACTAAATTGTCCGTGCTAGGTTTAAAGTTTGATCCTCCTGAGACAATCTCCCAGAGTGCTGGCATTTTAGGCATGTTCCATGACACGCAGGAGGTTTGATATCTGTGACCAGAAAGGTGTTCAGGTTAAGAAGTGGAGAACGGGGTGGAATCCTGGGGAATATGCCAGCGTTTGCTTGTGGGCAGAAGAGGAGGAGTTGCTTGTGAAGGGACAGAGTGCAGGCAGAGAAGATGGAGTTGAGAGCGGGGATGGAGCTTTAGCTGCATATCTCCTTTTAGGTTTTTTTTTTTTTTTTCTTCTTTACTACTTTACAAGATCATATATCAAAATTACCTGAGGATTCCTGTTTGAGGTGAATAGCATTTTATTTTCTGCAAGTTAACTTCTTCAAATCAAGAGGAGCACAATACTCGAAAAATGTGCCGAGTCAGAATTATTATGTAATGTAATCTGAAATATCAAAGATGAAAAAACCCTTTAATATACATCTACTATGCTAAATTAACTGAAGAAAAGGGAATTGTTTATGTCTTATAATTTGTATTGATCCAAACATCTGGATTTTCAAGGTGACTATTTACCTGTTCTATCTTTTTCCATATTTTTTGGTTTATTGATGACCTTGTATTTAAAGTGTCTCCTATAAACAGCGTACAGTTGGATCTTGTTTCTTTATCTTGTTTCATCATTTTTGTCCTTAACTAGAATTCTTAGCTCGTTTACATTTGGTGAATTACAGGCATATTTGGGTTTGAGTCTCTTAAATTATTGGTTTCCATTTGTTCCATCAAATACTTATTTTTTGTTACTTTTTTTCT
>NW_004528765.1:2372-3153 GCF_000260255.1 Octodon degus
ATTTCTACTTTTACAGATCACAGAATTGAGGTGTGAGATATTGAGTTGTAAAAGTTTCACCCATCTATTTTGGAAATCAAAACGTCAGGCTTGACATCAGCTATTCAGTCTATTATCTTAGATCCTTTTATTTGCTCTCTGTATGTATTTATATATATTTGAACCAATGATTTCAGTTTTATAAATGAATTCAAGCAGGTTTTAACCTGAGTGTTGATGTAGTCCTACTAAGTGACCTATGGAATTATGAACTTGACTTCAGCTATTTGCTTAGAATTACCAGGTTAACATTAAAATTTTTATTTTTATGTGACCTTCTGTGCCACAAGCACAATATAAAGAAGTCACCCAGGACAAAGTGACACAGTAGAGGGAACCTGTGATTTTTAGCTGAAGACTTCACAAGAACCCTGCTATCCTTTGTTCCAGTATAGCATACAAGGCTAATACTTTCGCTATTTTTTGTTTGTTTTAGTACCAGGAATTAAACTAAGGCCTCACAACTGCCAGGCAGGCACTGTGCCACTGAGCTATATCCCCAGGCCACTCACTACTTTTGACTTTGGAAATACATCCAAATTTTTTTTAAGTGGTCAGTCCGTCCATCCATTAGTCCATCCATCCATTAGTCCGTCCATCCATCCATTGTGTGCATGCATGCATGCATGCATCCACCCACCCACCCATCCTTTTCTTGGGGTAGCAGTGAGGTTTCTGTTAGCCTCCTCAGTCTGTCTTAGACCAGCTCCTCTCCACGGGCCACTGGCAGCCTCCTCCTCAA
>NW_004528766.1:0-664 GCF_000260255.1 Octodon degus
ATTCCTGAAGTGAAATTATACTAAAAGTCTACTGTGATAAAATCAGCATGGTACTTGCATCAAAATAGACCTGAGGATCAATGAAATAGATTAGAAGACACTGAAGCCCCTACAAAAACACTCAGCCACCTTATCGTTGACAAAGGGACCAAACATGTTCACTGGAAGAAAGATAGCCTCTTTAACAAATGGTGCTGGAAAAACTGGTTCTCCACATGCCAAAAACTCTAACTTGACCCAGGTCTATCACCATGCACTAAGGTAAAGTCAAAATGGATTAGAGATCTAAACATTAAAGCAGAGACACTAAATCTACTGGAAGAGAAAATAGGAGGAATTCTTGAAGACATAGGAGTAAGCAAAGAGGTCATGGACAGAAATCAAATGGCATGGGTAACTGTTGAAATAATTAACAACTGGGACCGGCTCTTACTGAGTTTTTTCACGTCAAAAGAAAATTACCAACATAGTGAAAAGGTAACCCACAAATTTGGAAAAAATCATGACAAATAAGTACTCAGAAAATGGTGTGCTCTCGAGAACCTGTAAAGAACTGAAAAACACTAGGACCCCAAAATTTAAAGACCCAATCCAAAAATCGGCTTCTGAAATGAACACACACTTCACAGAGGAAGAAATTAAAGAAGAGAATAAATATATGAAA
>NW_004528766.1:1804-2950 GCF_000260255.1 Octodon degus
AACCTAAGTTTGCAGACCAAAATTAGAGAAAAAGAAGGGCTGCAAGAAAACCCAATATTTTGGCCCTAACCTTCTAAGGTCAATTAAGACTCAGGATATATGTGAACTTGTACTGTGATTTCACGTGACTCGATAGTTTCCCAAATTTTCTGATCAAGGAGGTTATGGGTCTAAAGAGGAAAGTGATTGATGGTGTAGAGTGTGCCTAAGGAGAGTCACTGGAGAGAAAACACTCTCTCAGTCTTTCACAGAGAGCACATTGGCCAAGCAATGACTGTGACGCATCCACATGGCTCATACTGACAAAGGTTCTACAATCTGAGGTACAGGATCTCAGGCTAAATCCTGAGGGCTTTTCACTGTCCTTATCACACCCAAAATCTACAACTCTTGTTGCATAGAACCTGCTTTCCCTTGGTCTTAACCATCAAGTAGAAAAGTATGAAGATGAAATGTAGGAAGTAAAGCCATGCTGTTATGTTGAGCCTCGGGGACTCAGGTCAACAATTTCTGACATTTCCAGTTAAACAGAAGTCCCAATACTATTATGGTCTACTGGACTCTTTTAGAATATTTTGCTGAGTTTACACACCTACAATATTCAAATAAAGGAACTTAGCAAAAAAAAGTGTATACAGATGAATGCCCTTTTTGTATCTGTGTGTTCAAAGTGGTTAGGATAGATATATAGTTACATTCTCTTAATGAATAGAATTATTTTTCTGGTGGTGTTTGTAAATAGGATCTCAGGTCTGCATCTTGTACAGCAATTAACCACTAAGAAGAAGGTATGCAGTGTGTTAACTATTGAAACTTCCTAGCAATTTGATTTGAAACTGTCTCATTGCTATTTGTTTATCAACAAAATTATTTAAAAAAAAACAAAGGTTAAATAAAATTAATAAACCCCTAGCCAACCTCATCAGAACGAGAAAAGAAAATTACTCAAATTCAAGCAATAATGTGTGGAAATGGAGAAATTACTTAAATCCTCTGGAAATTCAGAAAATTGTCAATAGTTTTTGTTTGTTTGTTTGTTTGTTTGTTTGTTTTCAGAACCAGTGATTGAACTCAGGCCCTTGCACTCGCCAGGGAAGCGCTTATTCTACTGAGCTGGCTCCCCAGCCCCTATGAGGATTTTTTTTT
>NW_004528767.1:0-1202 GCF_000260255.1 Octodon degus
GGAATAAGAATAGGCAAAGAAGAAGTTCAATTATCTTTATTTGCAGATGACATGATACTTTACTTACAAGACCCAAAAAATTCCACCAAGAATCTACTAGAATTAATACAGAAATTCAGTAGCATAGCAGTTCATAAAGTCAATACCCAAAAGTCAATAGCATTCCTCTACACAGACAACAAACACACTGAGCAGGAAATTATAGAACCATACCTTTTACAATAGCACCAAGGAAAATGAAATTTCTTGGAATTAAACTAACTAAAGAAGTCAAAGATATATTCAATGAAAATTACACAATTCTTAAAAAAGAGATCCTAGAGGATTTCATAAATTGGAAATATATCTCACGCTCCTGGATGAGAAGAAACAATATTGTGAAGATGGCCATACTCCCAAAACTGCTGTACAGACTTAATGCAATCCCTATCAGACTAACACCGACATATCTCACAGACATAGAGAAATCATTCCTAAAATTTATCTGGAACCAGAATAGACCTAGAATAGCAAAGGCAATTCTGGGCAATAAAGACAAGGCAGGTGACATTCCTATTCATGACTTAAAATTATACTACAAAGCGACTGTGATAAAATCAGCATGGTACTGCCATCAAAATTGACCTGATGATAATGGAATAGATTAGAAGACACTGAAGCCCGTATGAACACACTCAGCCAACTTATCTTTGACAAAGTGGCCAAACTTACTCACTGGAAGAAAGATAGCCTCTTTAACAAATGGTGCTGGAAAAAATGGCTCTCTACATGCTGAAAACTCAAAATTGACCCGGGTCTATCACCATGCACTAAACTAAAGTTAAAATAGATTAAAGATCTAAACACTAAAGCAGAGACACTAAATCTCTTGGAAGAGAAAGTAGGTGGATCTCTTGAATACACAGGGGTAGGCAAAGAGTTCCTGGACAGAAAGCAAATTGCACGGGTAACAGTTGAAAGACTTAACGACTGGGACCTAATCTTACGAAGAAGTTTTTTCATGTCAAAAGAAATTACCAACAAGGTGAAAAGGCAACCTACAAATTTCGAAAAATCATAACATATAAGTACTCAGACAAGGGTCTGCTCTCTAGAATCTATAAAGAACTAAAAAACACCAGGGGCCCAAAATTTAAAGACCTAATCCAGAAATGGGCATCCGAGATGAACACACGCTTCTCAGAGGAAGAAATTAAACAAGC
>NW_004528767.1:2579-3028 GCF_000260255.1 Octodon degus
GGAGAAGACACTCTCTCAGGCTTTCACAGAGAGCACATTGTCCAAGCAATGACCGTGACTCATCCGCATGGCTGCACTGACAAAGGTTCTACAATCTGAGGTACAGGATCTCAGGATAAATCCTGCGGGCATTTCACTGACCTCAGACCAAAAAGCTACGACTCTTGTTGCATAGGTTCTCCTTTACCTTGTTCTTAACCATTCAGTAAAAAAGTATGAAGATGAAATATAGGAAGTAAATACATGTTGTTATGTTGAGCTGTGGGGGACTCAGGTCATTAATTTCTGACATTGCCAGTTAAACAGAAGACCCAGTGCAATTATGGTCTACTGGACTCTTTTAGAATATTTTGCTGAGTTTACACACCTATAATATTTAATATAGGAACTTTTAAAAAATGGGGTATACCGATGAATGTCCATTTTGTATCTGTGTATTCAAAGTGGTT
>NW_004528768.1:0-459 GCF_000260255.1 Octodon degus
ACTTTTTCTTTAAAATACGTGGACTATATGAACATTTATTTATTTATTTAGCGGAACCAGGGATTGAACTCAGGTCCTTGCGCTCACCAGGCAAACACTTATTCTACTGATCTATCTCCCTGGCCCCTTGAAGATCTAAGTGAAATAAACCAGACCCACATGCGTAAATATCGTATTGTCTTCCTAGTATAAGAACTGAAAAGAGGAATTACATATAGAAAAGTACAGCACAAATAAAAGGAAAATGAGAACTTGAGGATTGGACAACGAGGAGTGGGCAAGTAGAAAAGCTGGGAAACATGACAGGGGCAAAGCCACGCATTTGTATGCATGAGATGGGTGGGGCAGTGATCCTGGGGGACATCAGCAGGTTTTTGAGACTAGCGGTTGGCTGGTGACACTCTCACCCTGACTAACTGTATATGCTGGTGCCTGTGAGCCAGGCGGCTGCACTGAGGA
>NW_004528768.1:1859-3129 GCF_000260255.1 Octodon degus
AGGGAGAACGAGGCAGGGGCACTGCTGTCCATGGGACTCTGCTTGCTCTGGTCCCAGGCTGTGGTGGCCACAAGCTGAAGTAAAATCTCAGAAGCCAGGAGGCCAGTTCCCAGGAGGCAGCTGTGCGCAAGACCCTGGGGGCTGTCCCCTCCAGGCCGGCCTGCAGGAGGTCCCAGAGCTGTGTACCACCCCAGGGAACTGAAGAGGGTCCGTTTGATAAGAAGAGGACTGGGACCTTCACGCAGAAGGCTCGACTAGGGGCTCCTCGCCAGCAGCATGGGAAGGGAGCCCCCCAGCGCGGTCTGGGTACTGCCTGACGGCTGAAGGCACACCCCAAGAGGCCTTGCAGGCCCTCTGGCAGGAGACAGCTGAGCCTTTCCATATGCTCCCAAATAAACAGCAGCCTGGGATGCGAGACCGCATCTGGCAGCAGCTGGACAGCGAAGGCAAGAAGCGCAGACCCTCGGGGCTGCCCGGGAGAAGCTGCCGCTGCAGCCCGGACCGCACACAGCTGGGAAACGGCCCCTGCCAGGGCAGCCCCAGCCCGCCAGAAGGGGGCACACAGCAGGCGGGGTCCGGGACCTCCAGCCCAGCGCCGCCCCCCACCGCCAGCCCACCCACTTCCTGAGCCTGAGCCCAGGGCTGTCTTTGTGTAGAGGGTGTGGCAACTGCAAATGTGTTAGTCCCAGCAAACCAGGATAAACAGAGGAAAACAATAAAATGAAAGAACTGTTTCATATAGAGACACTTGAAGTGACAAGAGGTAGATAAGAGTGTGGGCTTTCCATGCTGAAATCTGATACGGTACTCGTAAATTTAAACATTTTATTCCGAGGAAGCCTAAAATGCAGAAAAATAAGACTACCTTGGGGGTGGGGCAAGGAGAAAGAAGGAAGGGAAAAGCAAAAAAATAAAAATAAAAATAATAGTCATTGTATGAGTTGTCAAAAAATAATAAAAATAAATAAAAATAAAATAAAATAGTTCACTCTGTGCCAAAATCAAGAAACTTATATTCACATAACTAGAATTCTCAAAGTAGAAAGGAGTAGGCAATAAACATTTAAAGATTTAAAATTTCTGAATTTAGTTGAAATTATAGCACCACATTTCCAAGAAAAATGAACCTTTTGCACAAGAAATTTGAATAAAATCATAAAAAAATAATAGTCATTAAACAAGACTACTGTTGTTGAGACGGGCTCTTGCTATGCAGCCCAGGCTGGCCTGGGACTTGCTGTGACCCTCCTGCAAAAGTGCTGGGGCCACA
>NW_004528769.1:0-629 GCF_000260255.1 Octodon degus
CTCCAGTAACTGTGAGCTAAATAAACCTTTCCTTCCTTCATTTTGAGTGTCAGGTATTTGTCCCAGCAACGAGAGAAGAGTAACTAAGACAGGGACCAAGAAAGTTAATCTCATCCACTGCTCTGAGGTTACTAACCTCAGATGGCACATTACCTACAAACTGCTGTAGCCTAGAGTCCCAAACTTACCCCTTCACCTCAGCTCGGTGAAGACCCTGAGCACTCCCTGCCAGCCTGAAGCTCATAGCCTGAGAGCACTTCTTGGAGGTCAAACTAGGACAGCATTTTGCCTTGTCTGGAAAGCAGTCACCTCGGGGAGCAACAGACATGCTTCAGAGCCTCACTGCCGCTGCAGGAGTGTCACCAAGTTCATGGGTGGATGTGTTCCTGTGCTCAGGCTGGAGCTTGCCTTCTCCTCCTGCCATCCTACCTTGGCACTGGGTGTGATGGCACTGGGTTCCCGGGGGCATGAGACTGGGGTCTGGGATTCCTGAGTCTTGCTACAACACCCATGGCCTTGACCTCTGACCCCCTCCTGCCTACCCCAATGCTGAGGACTCACTCGCTGGAGCAGGTGCTCTACTGTACCTAATAGCCATCATTTCCAATCCCCCCTGCCTTTTTTTTTTT
>NW_004528769.1:2469-3131 GCF_000260255.1 Octodon degus
CCCCCCCATTTACAAAAGCTTTGATTCCATGCTTTTCTTCTTCTCTCTCTCTTTTTTTCCTTTTCCCTTCTTTCTTTTCAGTATTCATTTGTTCTTACATGCTCTCTGCTGCTCCCATTTCAAGATGGGGGCTGTTAGGGCTGGAGTGTAGCTAAGTGGTGGAATGCTACTGCTTGCCTAGGATTTGGGAGGCTCTGGATTTGATTTCCAGTACCACAAAAAGAAAAGACAAGAAAGAAGCTGTGTGTTGTGGTGTGTGCCTATCATCCCAGCATTTGAGAATCTGAGTCAGGAGGATCACAGTGAGTTGGAGATCAATCTGGGCTACATAATGAGTTCAAGACCACATGGAGACCCTGTCTCAAAAACAAAATTTAGGGGGACAGGGAGATAGCTCAGTAGAATAAGTGCTTGCCTGGCAAGCACAGGGTCCTGAGTTCAATCTCCGGTACTGAAACAAACAAACAAACAAACAAAAAACCCCAAAATTTAAAAAAAGGCACCTTGAGTTCAGGGCACAGTGTAGGTCTCATGCACAGGAGCTGAGCTCAGAGGTGCTGCTCAGTATGAAACCCCATTTCATCCTTGACCTGATCCCATTCCAACCTTCAGAAGGTATCCTCCTGGGTCTCCTGCAGCTCTGGCTGGGAGTGTAGCCCACT
>NW_004528770.1:0-851 GCF_000260255.1 Octodon degus
CCAATACCACGCTATTAATGGGCATCATTGTGAAGTGAAAAAGGCCCTTTCTAAACAAGAGATGCAGTCTGCTGAATCACAAAGAGGCCATGCAGGTGGATCTGGCCACTTCATGGGTCATGGAGGAAACTTTGGAGGTGGTGGAGGGAATTTTGGCCATTGTGTAAACTTTGTTGGAAAATGTTGTGTAAACTGTGGTGGAAAAGGAGGTTGTGGTGGCAGAGGAGCTGGCAGCAGAGGTAGTTATGGAGGAGGTGATGGTGGATATAATGGATTTGGAGGTGATGATGGAAAGTATGGTGGTCGTCCTGATTACAGTAGTAGAGAAGGGCATGGTGGTGGTGGACCAGGATACGGAAACCAAGGTGGTAGACACGGTGGTGGTGGAGGAGGATATAACTACAATGAAGGAGGAAATTTTGGTGTTGGTAACTATGGTGGTGGTGCTAACTATAATGATTTCAGAAATTATAGTGGATAGTAGCAGTCAAATTATGGACCCATGAAAGGGGGCAGTTTTGGTGGAAGAAGCTCTGGCAGTCCCCATGGTGGTGCTTATGGATCTGGTGGTAGAAGAGGTGGATATGGTAGCAGAAGGTTTTAAAAAACAACAGAAAAGGGCTACAGTTCTTAGCAGGAGAGAAAGTGAGGAGTTGTCAGGAAAGCTGCAGGTTACTTTGAGACAGTCGTCCCAAATGCATTAGGGGAACTGTAAAAATCTGCCACAGAAGGAATGATGATCCATAGTCAGAAAAGTTACTGCAGCTTAAACAGGAAACCCTTCTGGTTCAGGACTGTCATAGCCACAGTTTGCAAAAAGTGCAGCTATTGATTAATGCAATGTAGTGTCA
>NW_004528770.1:3001-3467 GCF_000260255.1 Octodon degus
GCATCACATCCTTGTACAGGTTCTTTTCAGCTGAGTCTAGTTGACCCCACTCTTCCTTGTTGAATTCCACAACCACATCTCTGAATGTTACTGAGACCTAAAACATTAAGTTCCTTTGTAAACAAAAGTCACACCTAAAAATATTACCAGAGGTTGAATGCATTTGGAAAAAATATAGGAGCCCGAATATATAAGAAATTGCTAGGACAATTTTTGGGTTCAAAGTGATGAAAAAATTATATTAATTATAGAAAGAGCCAATCAACTCTGTGAGGGTTTCAAAATGAAAAGAAAGTGAAGTCCTTACTTTGATTTACTTGTACTAGGAGAGGAAAAAGACAATTAAAATAATTGTGGAATAAAATATTCCTACGAAGTACACAGAATTTATAGAAAAGGAATTAGGACAACAGTAGGTAGTGCTGGTGAGATAGCTCAGCGGACCGAAGTGCCTTACTTAGGCAAG
>NW_004528771.1:0-1288 GCF_000260255.1 Octodon degus
AATAAACCCTTCTTATTAGGTATACAGGTGATGAGTTCATTATTTAAAGAGTGTTTAGTGTCTAATGTTGGAAGTGAAAACTGTAATTAAAGAGTATGTTCTTTCCTACTGCTAGTACTTTACCATAGGGGTCTTATCTATCGTGTGAGTTTTAAGAACAATTAAAAGTGATATTGTTTCTATGTCATTGAACAGTGCACCTTTGTGGTGTATTAAATCAGTGTTTTAACCTAACTTAAGACTTACTGATATGTTTTAAACATCTTGAGCATATCATTTGTTTTAAGAGAGAACCTTAACTTCTCCAAATCTTAGATTCATGCATAATCTTAGCTGATGCCAACATAATATGAATTTGGTTGCTTTGGTTCACTACTTTAAGAATTATCATGTTCTCAAGCTTAAATATTTATTCTGTTTACTATATTCAGTTTTTGAAGATTACTTCTGAGTGGCATATGGGAAGAAATGGTCTAAAACCTCTAGCTGAATAGCTTTCCCTGCTTGGTGTATGTGTCCGGGGGTGCTAGTCATGTCACCTTTCCTGCTTATAGACCTGCACTTATCCACCATTGGCTTCAGAATGAGATGTCAACATACACTTTAGAATGAGTAAGGTCCCTCAGAATACCTCCCAACCTTCCTACTTCCTTGTGCAAGCAAAATTCCAGCCACACTGAAAGTTTGATGTTACTGCTCCCTGAAAATGCCAGTCTATAAGTTCCAGTCTTTGGGGATCCTCTTAGTATATGTCCTTATTAATGTGTTTAATTACTATAATGTGTTTTCTTGTTTTCATAAGCAGTTTGTATTTTCCTCTCACAAAGTCAGGAATGCCAGCTGTGAAGGCAACAACTAAAAATGGTCAGCTTTTATACCTTCATTATCTACTACAGGTAAAGGCAAATACTGTGTGTCACTATATGTGTGACCTATAACAGATCATCTAACATGTTTCATGAAAGACATGAAGAAAATAACCTCTTTTCAAGCACTCATATTTAGGAATATCATATAGCTAAAATTCACGTATCTTACATGAATTGCCTAGAACTTCTAGCTTTGGCTTAAGAGAACTGAACCAAGGACTGAACCTTTTGCACAAGAAATTTCCATGTTTATAATAATACCAAACTAAGATGAAGGAATTATCCTGATACGTCTCTAAGTTATCATGTTCAGGTTTAAAGAATCATTTAAGTCATTACACTTGTGGAGTCATGTATGTACAGGCCACATTCATCTGGCTCAGGCTACACCATGAATTCACTGTAGTAATCCACCTGTC
>NW_004528771.1:1678-3080 GCF_000260255.1 Octodon degus
ATCAGCTTTACCCATTTTCCCTTTTGCGGGTATGCTTGACTGAGTTCTTCTGTACCCTCAGGCAAAACTGCTCCCATCCCAGGGCCTTTGCATGGCAACAATTCTCCCCATGGAGAACCTGTTTGCCTATATCAACATAACTCAGCTGAGGCAGTGCTAGATTTATGCTCCAGACATTTTTGTGAGGAGTATCTTGTGTGGCAACTGAGGTCTCTACACATGGAATGTAGGTAGAATCCCACTCTGAGTTACATCACCCAAACATATCTCCAGACATTCCAAATTTCTTCTGGGAGGAGGAAATCATATTTACTTGAGAACTACAGGTACATGGCTCATGAGAATGGGAATATACTCTGAGAAATGTTTCAGTAAGTGTTTGTGTCAGTATATGAATATCAGATGATATACTTACACAAACTAAGGTGGCTACAATGTCACTAGGTGATTTGCTATTATGCGACCACCATCATACATGCTTAACACTGTACTTCAAATGCCTGGTTTTCATGTACCTCACCTTTCTCTTCCTGTTGAGAACATTTAAGTACTGTACAAGACAGAATAGAGTTTGTGCCCACCCACAAGAGCTTATGTTAAATGGAAGAAATACTATATAAAAAATGTACCCACATCCATGCACATATTAGCATAAAGGCCAGCCAAACAGAGGCTTCCCTGAACACTACAATTATAGAAGCCGCCATGTCTGTATTTAATCACATTACCCAATTCTTGAAGTGTTTTCAGTAGCAGCGCTATGTTGATGTTGTTACTGATATAGTTATTCATTGTATCTTCAAGCATATTATAAGTTCTATGATAGTAGGATGATAATTGGCATTACCATTGCATGAGGAGCATCTTCAGAAATAATACCTCTTACATGTTTGAAGCTGCTAACCACTTGCTCAATTAATGAGATAAATTAAAAACAGATTGCCTAGAACTATAGGCAATCTTTCCATCTTCAAAAACAGATGAAAGTGCTTGACTAGCTGAGACTGCACAATTCTAGGCACAAGAATAACCCTTATCAGAAATATTTCAATTAAGGATGATTATAAAGAAAATGAAATTAAAAGAAACAAGGAAGCTGGTATTTCCCCAATATTGTTGTAGGTTACACAAAGGAAATGATGTACAGCTTGATTTTTTTCTCCATAATAAACAAATAGCAATGAGACAGTTTCAAATCAAGTAGGTAGGACAGTTTCAATAATTGACACATTGCATACATTCCTCCTAGTGGTTAACTGCTGTACAAGATATGGACTTGATATCCTATTTACAAACACTACTACAACAAATCCCTCTATTCATTAAGAGAATGTAACTATTTGATTTTAGCTCTAAATCAGATCATTAAGATTAAAGAAAACCACTGAACTGGGCCAGGGAG
>NW_004528772.1:0-537 GCF_000260255.1 Octodon degus
TTGGAAGACACACTCAATAATTTGGACATTGATTAAAAGATAATTGTTCAGGTCCAACCAAATAGTTCAGTGGGCTAAAGTGCCTGCTTAGGTAAACACAGGGGCCAAGAGTTTGATCCCCAGGCCTGCGGGTGGGCCCCATCCCTGTAGACCCTGTCTTAAATATAAAAAAAAAATAAAAAGATAAATGTTCAGAAAAAATTGAAAGATTTTCTCATAAAAGGTGGTCTTGGTACCAAACTGAATTAAGAAACAAGTTTCTCTACCATGTCAGCCCCTACCCTGGGGTGTGCTGAGACAGTGCTTGAAACTGGGTGTGGTGATGCGTGCCTATAATCTCAGCTCTTTGGAGGCTGAACACAGTAGAATCACTACGAGCCCGATCTATGTAATGAGATGCTGTAGACCCCATAGACACTATATAAAAACACCAAAAAAATGCTTCAACATGTTTATGGTAATTATTGTTCATCTCATGGTGTGTTAAATATATTCATAATTTCAGATATATAGGTCTTCCAAAATGTGAAACAAAGA
>NW_004528772.1:2435-3036 GCF_000260255.1 Octodon degus
GATGCTGGGTTTGAGTACCACAGGGCTAGGATTATAGATATGAACTGCTGCTCCTGGCTACATTTATGTTTCATAGAGTAAAAATAAAAGCTAAAAATCACTTGAGTTGTATTACAAGATAGAATATATTTCTCTCTCTTTCTCTCTCCCCCCCTCTTTCCTTTTGAGACAGGCTCTAACAGACCTTTATAACTTGTGCCAACACTCCTACCTCACACTCCAAACAGCTGGGATTACAGACATTCACCATCATCTCCAGCTGGCATTCCTCCTTTATAAACCACAAAAAATATACTTGGCTGAGAAGTCTGGTACATGTGTCCAGCATGGCAAAGCTTCTTTCAGCACCTTCACTTGATCCAACACCAGAGTCTTCAATTGATGTATAGAATTCCAGAAATGTATTGAGCTTGAGAAAGCATTTGGTACAATCTTACCTTCATGCAGTGTTGGAGAACAATAAGCTAATTGCTCATCAGAGAAAAAGCATTTTTGTGTCTTTTTCTAAGAAGAGGGTGACCTGAAAGAAATACTGAAGAGTGAGACTACTTCCTTAGTTGCTCTCGGATAATTGAGCCTCCTGCTTAGATATTGGTTAGTT
>NW_004528773.1:0-3055 GCF_000260255.1 Octodon degus
CATTTGAGCTGAGCTAGTGTCCTGTGCACTTGTTCTGGGTGGGCATTGGGTTTCCTCCATATGTTTCTGCATTTGATTTTTTACTGCAGATGTTATTAATTCAGGGATTTCTTTTTTCATTTCCAATCTGAGTTTCTCTATACCTTTCTGCAGCTCTTTCTTTATTTCAGAAGCCGTTGATTCATTGCCTTCAGCTGTGTGATTTCCAATTTGTTCTGTGTTAGTGTCCTCTGCACTTGTTATGGTTGGGCTTGGGTTCTGAGATTGCATTTTGTTCCTTCTCATCATTTTGTGTGGCACTGTCTTCTGACCTTTGTTGTAGATCTTTTTTGCACTTATAACCTTAGCACCTATTGAAATTCAGGTGCAGATCTACAAAGTTTGGATTTATGCAGCTGTGCCTGGCTTGGGTCTGGCTGCTGTGCTCAGCTTCTTCCTGATGCTGCCTTTGGGGGTGAACCTCTTGTGCCCTCCCGGAAGATGTTCTGCTCCTGGACTAGCTGGCTGGTTCTGTCCCGTACACTCTCTGCAGGGATTGAGGCTGCAGGGTTTCACCCCAGGCCTGTATGCCAGGCCTGAGCTGAGTCTTGAGGGGTCAAGATGGATTAGGGGGGACAGGCAGCTCTCCCACACACTCACTGGGCCTGGGCTAGGACTGGTTTTGGGGGTTCCTTGAATGAGCCAGAAATTACTACTCTGTGGACGGGGTGTGGGTGGGTACTATGGAGTGATAGGGGGCATCCCAAGGGGGTGAAAGAGTGTCTCACCAACGCTGCTCCTGGGCTGGGACCAGTAGGTCCTGCCAGCACAGTGTAGGTTGAAGCTCTCCCACACACTCACCGGGCCTGGGCTAGGACTGGGTCTGGGGGTTCCCAGATAGTGGTAGAAATTCCTACTCGACAGGTGGGGTGAGTGAGGTGCTGCAGAGTGGTGGGGGCATTCCAAGGGGGTGGAAGAGGGTGTCACCCATGGTGTACCTGGGCTGGGTCCAGTAGGTCCCGCCGTCGCAGGGTAGCTGGAAGCTCTCCCACACACTCACCGGGCCTGGGCTAGAACTGGGTCTCTGGGGTTTTCTTGTGTACAGGTCAAGTGCTGTTGACAAACAGCCCAAGGGATTGCAGTGAGTCATAATGCAGAGAAGTGGCAGCCTAAGGACGCTCTTTCCAGTGTGAGTCCCATGATGCATCTGTCTTATAATCAGAGGGCCCAGCACTTTGGGAGTGGAGAGCCTCCATGAGCAAATTTTATTATCTCCCTTTATGTGTTTTTTAGCTTCTTGGGCAAGCCAAGATTTTTCAATTGGAGTCACTGGGGGTTTCTAGGAGGGTAGATCCAGGACAAGGGATATAGCTAGGATCCTTTGTGTGGCTGGCATAGCACCTGCCTTGTTTTCTTGTCTAGCTTTTGGTTTTCTCTGGCTTCTGCTGTTTCAGTCCTCTGGTGCCCCCTGCAGTGTTCCACTGCCACTTCCTTTGGGACCCCTCTTGGAGCTGTACAAAATTTTTTATACTTTATCTCTTTTCCCCATTGTCAGAACCCTCCCCCTCACCTTAATATTTGGAGTCAGCATAGATGATCATCTTTTTGCAGAAGGTTATTAGTTCTGTCTTCAGTAAGAGCAGGGCTTGGGGCTCCTGAAGCCAGGAGGAAACCTGGTTCTGTCTCCTTCTGTGCTTGCTTTGAAATGACAAGTCGGCTCCTGCTTCCCCCTCCAACCTCAGCAGGCGAATTCAGATCTACGTCTATTGGCTATGTGCCTCTGTCCAGTCAGCTTCTCAGGTGTTCATGTTTGGCTTCTTGTCTCAGTCCCAGTTCAGGCTGTTCATCATCCCCACATTTTAGAGAGTGTTTCTTTATCTTGTTCCCTTTATCAGCTTGTGTGTGTGGCCTGCCTGTATATCCAGGCACACTAAAGCTGGATCTTTGATCCTTATGGTGCAAATAATTTTTTCAATTATTTTTATTTTCAGACTGATCAGACTGCCTCCTTCCCCTGATCACCCAGCAGAGCCCAGGCAATCTTGGTCTCATACGCTTTATTTTGTGGGCATACACGCGCGTGCGCACACACACACACACACACACACACGCACGTGCGCACATGCATGTGCACACATACTTTTTTCCCCAGTTGTTTTCATCCCAGTGTAGGCTTCTGTAGGTCGTTCCATTACAGGTCACTCCTGTAATTCTGACACTCTCCTCAAGCTTTCTTAACACAGACCACTCCAGGGACCACTTGGCACTCCTGCTGAAGGCCTACCTGGGAGCTGTGTGTGTCCCCCGTGACTCCTCTCAGTGTGGGCCTGACCAGAGTTGTTAGAGAGCAACTCTTGCCATCGGGCCTCCCTTGCATTCCACTTGGTGGTATAGGTTTCACCTGAGGGGATCATCCTGAATCCCCTCAGGGTCCCCTTGTGGCGACAGGGTAGAGGTTTCTGGGCTATGGGAGGGCCAATATCCTCTCCGAGCTGAAGTTTTGCCTGGTGGAGCCAGAGGTCTCAGGACTCCTGCAGCTCAGGGTCTCTCGGGGCCTCAGGCAAAGGAGATGGCAAATCTGTCCTCTCTGGCCTTCATGGTTGCCAGAAGTGTGGCAGAATCCAAGTAATCAGAGAGAGCAATGGGGAACAGCAGTGTTCACTTCCAGGGTTTCAGATGCACAAGGACCCAGCAGAACCCACACCAAGTGCTGGGCGGCCTTCCGCCTGCACAGAGCACCACTGCCACCAACTATTTCTCCTTGGGGACACCACTCTGCCCTGCAGCCCTGCTGTGGAACCAGCTGACTCTTGGTTGAGGGTGTTATAAACTCTGAGCTGAGCCTTCTTAAAAACAAAAAATAAGGTTCTGAGCATTCAAACAAAGGACAAATTCTGTTTTTTTGTATTTGGCTGAGCAAGTTGCTCTTCAAAACCTGGGTGGGAACAGAGAGAGGACAGAGGGAGACAAAGCAATTGATAACTTAGTCTGGAAAAGACAGAGCCTTATGAATTCTGGGAGAATGAGATGGCATAAACTCTGCTTAAAGAGAACACAGTTGCCAAACTTTTTTTAT
>NW_004528774.1:0-599 GCF_000260255.1 Octodon degus
GGACTGGTCCCGCCGGCGCAGGGTAGCAGGAAACTCTCCGCACACTCACTGGACCTGGGCTAGGACTGGGTCTGGGGGCTCCCGGAACACGGCAGGAAATTTTACTCGGCGGGCGGGGTGGGGGAGGCACTCAGAGCACAATTGTTTTCTGAAATAAAAAAAGAACTCTCAGAACTCATAGCAGATGAAGTAAAGAAGCAACTACAAAAACATAGGCAGGAAACCCAATCTGAAAAAGTCAATGCAGGAAAATAATTTCTAATTGCTTCAAAAGAAGATATTGATAAAAAAAATAGAGGAGATTAGAAAAATGATGAATTCCCTGAATAAGCAATACAGGAAAGAAATAGATCGCATGAAGCAGAGTCAAAGAGATATAGAGGAAAATAAACTCTCAATCACAACCTTGCAAAACTGTTTAAGTGAATGTGAAGACAGAGTTTCAGATCTTAAAGATGCTGGTGTAGCTAGTGAAAAGGTAAGAAAGGATCTTTAAAAAAAAATGAGGATGCAGGAAAGAATAATCCATCACCTGCAAGATGATGCAAAGATGAACAATGTGAGAATAATGGGCATCAATGAGAAAGAAGGAGTCAACA
>NW_004528774.1:3169-3986 GCF_000260255.1 Octodon degus
AAAGACGGGAGGAAATCATAAAGATTAGAGCAGAAATTAATTCAATTGAGATAAAGAAAACAATTCAAAGAATTAAAAAAGGAAAAAACTGGTTCTTTGAAAGATTAAATAAAATTGATAAGCCCCTAGCTAACCTCATCAAACAGAGGAAAGAAAAATGCAAATACAAGCAATAAGGAATGAAAAGGGTGCAATTATCACAGACACAGTGGAAATTCAGAAGATTATCAATAGCTACTTTGAGAATCTTTACTCTCACAGAATAGAAGTCACTGAAGAAATGGACAGATTCCTAGAAATGTACAAATTACCACAACTTTATTGACAAGATATAACCACTCTCAATAGCCCAATAACAGCCAATGAAATACGAGATGTAATTAAAATCCTACCGGCAAACAAAAGTCCAGGTCCGGATGGATTCACAGCTGAATTCTACAAGACATTTAAAGGAGATGCAGTCCCTATACTCCTCAAACTCTTCCATGATATTGAAAAGGAAGCAATCCTCCCAAAATCATTCCTGGAGGCAAGTATTATACTAATATCAAAGCCAGGTAAAGATGCAACTAAGAAAGAGAACTACAGGACTATCTCCCTCATGAACATAGATGCCAAAATCCTCAATAAAATACTATCAAATAGAATAGAGCATATCATCAAGAAGATCATACACCATGACCAGGTAGGATTCATCCCAGGGATGCAAGGATGTTTCAGTATTCAAAAATCTATACCTGTAATACACTATATCAATAGAGCGAAAGCTAAAAACCACACGATCATCTCCATTGATGCAGAAAAGGCTTTTTACAAA
>NW_004528775.1:0-1989 GCF_000260255.1 Octodon degus
TGTCATGTTTCCTAGCTCTTCTCCTTTCCCTCTCTTGATTAGTTAGTCCTTGAGATACTACTTTCCTTTTACTTGTATTATACTTTTCTATTTGCATTTCTTCTTTTGAGTTCTTATACTAGGGAAACTATCCAATATTTATACATATGTGTCCGGTTAATTTCATTTATGAGTATATGTTCAAGTGGCATCCACTTCAATATAAAGGCTTCGAGTTTATCCTTCTTTATAGCTGAATAATATTCCATTGTGTAAAAATACTATATCTTTTTCAACCATTCCTCGGGTGATAGGCATCTTGGTTGTTTCCAAGATTTTCCTATCACAAATTGTGTTGCTATAAACATAGGCGCACCTATATCCCTATGATATAATGCTTGCAGATCCTCTGGGAAAATTCCCAGTAGAAGAATAGCTGGTTTAAATGGGATTTCCAGTGTAAATTTTCTAAAGAGTCTCCACACTGATTTTCATAATGGTTGCACCAGTCTACATTCCCACCAGCAGTGGAGAGGAGTTCTTTTTTCCCCACAGCCTCTCCAACATTTATTGTTGGGTGATTTCATTATGATAGTCATTCTTTCTAGGGTGAGATTATATCTCAGTGTTGTTTTAATTTGCATTTTGGGGATGGCTAGTGATGTGGAGCATTTTTTCAAATATTTATTCGCTTCTTTAATTTCATCCTCTGAGAAGCGTGTGTTCATCTTGGATGCCCATTTCTGGATTGGGTCTTTAAATTTTGGGGCCCCAGTGTTTTTTAGTTCTTTATAGATTCTAGAGAGCAGACCTTTGTCTGAGTACTTTTTTGTCACAATTTTTTTTTCCAAATTTGTGGGTTGCCTTTTCACTTTATTGGTAATTTCTTTTGACATGAAAAACTCAGTAAGAGCAGGTCCCAGTTGTTAATTCTTTCAACTGTTTCCCGTGTGATTTGGTTTCTGTTCAAGTCTTTGCCTACCCCTATGTCTTCAAGAGTTCCTACTACTTTCTCTTTCAGGAGATTTAGTGTCTCTGCTTTAATGTTTAGATCTTTAATCCATTCAGACTTTAGTTTAGTTCATGGTGATAGACCTGGGTCAAGTTTGAGTTTTCGGCATGTAGAGAGCCAGTTTTTCCAGCACCATTTGTTGAATAGGCTATCTTTCTTCCAGTGAGTATGTTTGGTTCCTTTGTCAAAGATAAGGTGGCTGAGTGTGTTCGTTGGGGCTTCAGTGTCTTCTAATCTATTCCATTGATCCTCAGGTCTATTTTGTTGCAATTACCATGCTGAGTTTATCACAGTAGCCTTGTAGTATAATTTCAAGTCAGGAATTGTAATGCCTCCTTTCTTGTCTTTATTGCCCAAGATTGCCTTTGCTATTCTAGGTCTTTTCTGGTTCCAGATAATTTTTTTTTTCTGGAAACAGGAATTGAACTCAGGCCCTTGTGCCTGCCAGGGAAGCATTTATTCCACTGAGCCATCTCCCCGGCCCCAAGATAAATTTTAGGTATGATTTCTCTACCTGCTTGAGGTATGTTGGTGGTAGTCTGATAGGCATTGTGTTATATCTGTACATCAATTTTGGGAGTATGGCCATCTGCACAATGTTGGTTCTTCCTATCCAGGAGCATGGAATATCTTTCCATTTTCTGAAATCCTCTCTGATCTCTTTTTTAAGAGTGCTGTAATTTTACTTGAAAAGATCTTTGACTTCTTTAGTTAGATTAATTCCAAGGTATTTCATTTACCTCAGTGCTACTGTAAAAGGTATTGTTTCAATAATTTCCCTCTCAGTGTGTTTGATGGCTTTGTAGAGGAATGCTATTGTCCTTTGGGCATTGACCTTATAACCTTCTACACTACTGAATTTCTGTATTAATTCTAGTAGCTTCTTAGTGGAGTTTTTTTGGGCTTCAAGTAAAGTATAATGTCATCTGCAAATAAAGATAATTTAACTTCTTCTTTACCTATTTTTATTCCTCTTATTTCTTTCTCTTGTCTAATGG
>NW_004528775.1:2439-3000 GCF_000260255.1 Octodon degus
ATTACATTTATAGATTTTAGAATATTGAACCATACTTGCATCCTTGGGATGAATCCTACCTGGTCATGGTGTATAATCTTCTTGATGATTTCCTTTATTCTATTTGCTAGGTTTTTATTGAGAATTTTTGAATCGATGTTCATAACGGAGATTGGTCTGTAGTTCTCTTTCTTAGTTGTGTCTTTCCCTGGTTTTGGTATCAGTATGATACTTGCCTCCAGGAATGATTTTGGGAGGATTGTTTCCTTTTCGATTTCATGGAAGAGTTTGAGGAGTATAGGGACTACATCTTCTGTAAATTTCTTGTAGAATTCAGCATGAATCCATCTGGGCTTGGACTTTTCTTTGTCGGTAGGTTTTTTTGATTAAATTTCATATTTCGTTGGCTGTTATTGGGCTATTGAGAGTGATTATATCTTGTCAATTCAATTTTTACCTTTCTAGGAATCTTTCCATTTTTTCTGTGTCTTCTATTCTGTGAGAGTAAAGATTCTCAAATAGCTATTGATAATCTTCTGAATTTCCACTGGGTCTGTGGTAATTACATCCTTTTCATTCCTT
>NW_004528776.1:0-739 GCF_000260255.1 Octodon degus
TTTTTTTTTTTTTCTCCTCGGAACCGGGGATTGAACTCTGCCCTTTGCGCTTGCCAGGCAAGCACTTATTCTACTGAGCCATCTCCCATAAAAAAAAATTTAAAAAAAATATTTAAGAAAAGTTAGAAATCTGAGGCCACCTTCAGACTGGTTTACAAACTAACAGTAACCTAAATAAGCTCACCCTTCCTTGTGGCCAGTGTCTTCTCAGTATTTTTGCTTAGGTGAAAATGGCTGATGGGTCCAAGTCCCCTGTAACTCGCTCTGAACTCGGGGCTTGGCAGAGTAGGAGCAGGGTGAGGTTCTAACCAGGATAAACATGCCTAGACAGAAGTGATCAGGAATCAGGGCAGTCCCCAAGGGTGTCACAGGGGAAGAGGCAAAGGGAAGTCTCAGAGGCACATCCAAATATTGAAATGGGCAGCAAGCGCAACGGCCTGAGTTCAATTCCCAGTTCTGCCAAAAAAAAAGAAGAAAAGAAAATATCGAAATGGAAGGCAGGACCTCTCAGGGTGCGTGGTAGCCTTAGTTCTTAGGTCCATTGTATCTTGAGCTTCTGGATGCTCTAAAAATGCAGAACACGTGAGCCGGGATGGATGCCCTTAGCCAGGCGGGTAGAACGCCCGGGTTTCACGCCCTGTACTATAAATGCAGACACAGGGGCTGGTGAGATGGCTCAGTGGTCTAAAGCACCTACTTAGAACAAGCTTAGCAAAGCACAGGGACTGCGGTTCAATCC
>NW_004528776.1:1984-2940 GCF_000260255.1 Octodon degus
AGATAATTAGGACTCAATGAGGTCATGAGGGCAGCGCCTCGGGACAACCTTACTGGCTTTTTTTTTTTTTCTCCTCGGAACCGGGGATTGAACTCACGTCCTTGCGCTTGCCAGGGAAGCGCTTATTCTACTGAGCCATCTCCCCGGCCCTTTTACTGGCTTTATATGAGGAGCAACACACACCTGTAATCCCAAAACTCCAGGGACTGAGACTGGAGGATCTCCAGGAGGCCAGCAAGGGCTATACTGTAAGACTCTCAAAAAACAACAAACAAGGAAATGGCTGGACTGACTGGGAAGCAGTTTAGAAACAAATGAATCTGCGGGGCTGTGTTGAGAAGGTCTAAAAAAACTCTGGGGAGGTAAAGCTGTCAGGACTCTGGCCCCACGGCCCGGCCTCCTGGGTCTCCCCAGCCTCTCCTACAGGCTCCGCCCCCCCTCTGGCTCTTGATGGCCTGGGGCAAGGCTCACAGGTAGCTACGAGGATGTGCAGAGAATAGAGGATGAGATCACAAACCTCCCCACAGAGCCCGGCCCCTCCTGAATACATCAGGGATGAGGGATGCCAAGCCTCCCACTGCCCTGCTGGAGGCAGATCCACATGGCTCCAAGCACCCCCACTTGGTGCTTCTTGTGGTAGACTGGGCAGGGGCTGGGGCCTGCCCAGGGGCTGGGGCCAGAGAAGGCTTGGCCCGCTTGGGCACCATCCTTCCCCCTAATGCAGGCTAGGACTGGATAGGATCCCAACTGGGAGGGCCATGGGCCCGAGCACAGCCTCCTTTGTGAGGTCTGGGCCAGGCCAAGGCAGCCAGACCTCGGTGCTGCTCAGCCCCGGGATCACAGCACTCTTCCTTTGCACCTCCGGATCTTATGCGCCGGCCGAAGAAGACACAGGATTCACCCCAAACCTGGCTCTGCTCCTAAGCTCCTGGGTTTGGTTTGGTTTGGTTTGGTTT
>NW_004528777.1:0-590 GCF_000260255.1 Octodon degus
TATGGGACAGTACTGAGTACACAATGGAGGGTGATGTGATGTTCATGGGAGGAATGAACTGTCACCTCTAGTTCTTAGCAACCCTTGGGTTTATAACCTTGTTCTTTGTTGTAGTCCTAGCTGAGTTATCTCCAGGCAATTGGACAGGAGGCCCAGGGTATTTGCTTGCCCTAACATTCTTGGGGGTATGGTGATTAACTGGTATCAGTTGTTTCTACCTAGCCATCTACTGATTCCTGGTCTCCCCCAGACTGCTTTCAATCAAAGGTGAAAGGCGACCTTTCAATCAAAGGTCTGTGGCCCATTTTGGAGATCTTTTGGCTCTTGATTTGCTGAAAAGTAATGACATGCCACTCTGAAAACATGCCATTTCTCAAAGCCTGAAATCATCCAATGACTGTAGGCAGAAACCATGTTACTGAGTTCAGCTTCTATGCCTATAGGCTTGGCGGTTGCCACAACAAGGACTTCCTCTACCGGTAACCACAGTCCCAAAGGAATACTCTTCTGATGTGGCCAGATCATAGGCTTAGGGTCATAAAAGTTCACCTGTTGGACCTACATGATACATGCAGGCGTACTCAAGTGAG
>NW_004528777.1:2180-2865 GCF_000260255.1 Octodon degus
TCTGAGGTACAGGATCTCAGGATAAATCCTGAGGGGATTTCACTGACCTTATCAGACCCAAAAGCTACAACTCTTGTTGCATAGGTCCTGCTTTAGCTTGATCTTAACCACTCAGCAGAAAAGTATAAAAATGAAGTATAAGAAGTAAAGCCATGCTGTTATGTTGAGCTGTAGGGGACTCAGGTCAACAATTTCTGACATTGCCAGTGAAGCAGAAGACTCAATACTATTATGGACTACTGGACTCTTTTAGAATATATTGCTGAGTTTACACACCTCTAATGTTTAAATGATGGAACTTAACAAAAAAAGGGGATACAGATGAATGTCCATTTTGTATCTATATATTCAAAGTGGTTAGGATAGATATATAATTACATTCTCCTGATGAAGAGAGGGATTTGTTCTAATGGTGTTTGCAAATAGGATATAAAGTCTGTATCTTGTACAGCAATTAACCACTAGGAAGAATGTATTTAATGTGTTAATTGTTGAAACTGTCCTACCAATTTGGTTTGAAACTGTTTCATTGCTATTTGTTTCTCAATAAAATTATGGAAAAAAAAGAAATACTGCAGAGTATAAGATTGTTATGATATTCAGAATTAAGTAGTTACAGACAGATTTGTCTTAAAGATTAGGTTCAATTTTTTTCTATTTTCCATTTATAATGAAATTAATTTTA
>NW_004528778.1:0-825 GCF_000260255.1 Octodon degus
CGCGCACACACACAAACACACACACACACACACACACACAAATAAATTAAAACAATTAAAAAAAAAAAGAACTAGAACATTATATAATATGAATGATCATTCAACTACTTAAAGAATAGAAATGTCAAGTGTGGTGGCCCACACTATAGCTGCAGCACTTGGAAACCAGAAAACAGAATAGATACTATTTTAGTGTCTTTCCTTGATTCTGATTAACTAAATCAAGGACAGTTATGTGAGATGACAAACCAGAAGACAAATAGAGGAAGAATGCCAACAAAGTGATTTGATAATCCACAATAGAATTAAAACCATATGATTATATATTACTGTACATTTTTAAGGAAAGTGTGAACGACATATTTCAAACTAAAAGTTGAAAGAGGGCCAACCAGATAGCTCAGCAGACTAAAGCACCTGCTTAGACAGATGTAGGGACTGGGGATTTGATCCCCGGCCTGCTGTGCCGGCCCCAGCCCTGGGGAGCACTGAGACAATGCCTGAGACTGGTCATGATGGCACGTGCCTGTAATCCCAGCACTGGGGAGGTTGAAAGCAAGAGGATCACTACAAGTCTGATCTGCGTAGTGAGACCCTGAAGACCTTGTACTAAATACATAGAAAAAATAAAAAATAAAAATTGGAAGAATAAGATATTTTCACATAAATGTGGGTAATATCTGGGAGTAATAACAAAATAGTTCTTTTTTCTTTCAAAACCAGAGATTTAAAGAAAATAAATTTTATTTTCCAAGAGTTAAAACTAATAAAATACAGACATAATGAGATTATCTATGAGAAATTTAGAATCAAAATCAATAAAAA
>NW_004528778.1:2025-3020 GCF_000260255.1 Octodon degus
GCAAAGGGAGGAGCAACATCTGTGGTGGCAGCAAAAGCAGAGGAGCAGAGAGAACAAGCCTCTCACCCTTCTCATACTGTATCCAAGCTGTCTGCCTCAGGGTGGGTGTAGCACTCACACCTGTAATCCCAGCAGCACTCACATCCATAATACCAGCATTGGGTCATGAATTAATCACAACCTCTAGAGTTCCATCCCATGACTACTTGAGGGTGGGGAAAGCAACTAGACACAAACCATAAGCAATTCCAGTCAACACTGGGATGCTTGGTTATGGTCCAGAGATGTAATTATGGTATTTTCATCAGGACAAACTGAGCCTTTGAGGTTTTTGAGTGAACAGCCATTTAGATTGAATCTGTTCTCACTCCTGAACATATATAGCTAATGTGGGGAAGTCATGCTTTTCAAATTGAACCATATGAAAATATTTTTATATTTTAAACAGTCAACTACTTGTAATGTAAGTAAGCTATAAACTCAACTGGATTCTGATTTCAAAATATTTAATTCAGCTGGGGATATACCTCAGCACTACAGCACTTGCCTCTCATGTACAAGGTCCTATGTTCGACATTTAGCACCACAAAAACCAACCAATGAACAAAAATTTTGCTTCTACTTCAGTGGACATGAGACTAAGAATGTAAACACATTTGACACACTGTACAAAGTTTTGCTTCTTTTATATTACCCCTTGCTTGGTTCCCACAACATTCTTCCTATTGCTTTGCCCATTATATGAAATCTGAACCTAAGTTTCATTATATTTGTGGTTTTCTGTCCTTCCTCATTCCGCATTTGTAAGCAGTTTTGGTTTTGCTTTTGTTTTTGTTTTTTCTTTGTGGAAGCAGGGATTGAACTCAGGCCCTTGCGCTTGCCAGGGAAGCACTTATTCTGAGTCATCTCCCCATCCCCTATAAGCAGTTATAGGAATTTATTTTCCTAGATCTTTGGAAAATGGCAAAAGAAATTTTCTCAAGTAAATAATGAAA
>NW_004528779.1:0-415 GCF_000260255.1 Octodon degus
TAATGGTGTTTGTAAATAGGATCACAAGTCCACTTCTTTACAGCAATTAAACAGTAAGAAGAATATATGCAGTGTATTATTTGTTGAAACTGTACTTCCGATTTGTTTTGAAACTGTCTCATTGCTATCTGTTTAACAATAAAAATTTGAAAAAATAAAAAAAAACATTATGTAGCTTTAACAAGATGCTCAAAGTGCTTGAAGGCTCAGAGAGGTGTTCTTAGAAGAGGAGATGACATGGAGGAGGACAAGGCAGAAATGTTGCCTACAACAGTCCCAGCGTACAGCAGTAGCCCTGATTTAATCAGGAGAAGCAGCCTTCTCAAGGAAAGAGTCATGTAAGTCAGAGGTGCCACTGCATGAGAGGAGTAGATGCATTCATACTGGGAGAGGAAACCACTGATGAGGATGATTT
>NW_004528779.1:2290-3018 GCF_000260255.1 Octodon degus
GGGAACTCAGCACCAAGGCTGTCATCAGCAAGCTTAGGATGTCCTGAAGCAGACAAGACAGGACAAATAATTGTGCAGATTTGAGAACATCTCAGAGTATCTAGAGACTCTAGAAAATTTGCATCAGACACTTTAAGGACTTCACCCACTGGGGGCAAGACAGCCATGATCTTGGACCACAGATGTGGATTAACATCTTCCTGCTTGATGTCCCTTGCCTGATTTCTATGCCTATAAAAGGGACACACTTTTATTTGTTCCCCACAGATGGTCTTTTCGCCTCCTGTCTCCTGTACCCAGGCTCAATGACTTCTAGGCTATGTTGCCTTTACACAAGCCTGGTTGCCTCAGCTGGTCTCTTCCCCACAGGTGAGTTGTTGCCATGGAGGGCATGTGGCCCACGGTTCCTCAAAGGACCTGTCTTGCTGGGTATTGCACTTAGGAGATTGAAGCAGGATCTCTGTGAATTAGAGTTCAACTAGAGAACAGAGTGAATTCAAGCTCAGCCTGGAATACACAGTAGGAAGCTGTCTCAGAAACCAAATTAAAATATTTACACTCTGGTCCTTTACAGAAAACGTTTGCTCACCAGACATTTTAGCTTATATCCAGAACTCAGAAGGCTGAGGCAAGAGCTCCCCAACAAGGTTAAGGCTGGCCTGGGCTATAAAATGAGTTCAAGACCTGCCTGAATGACATTATGAGACCCTGTTTCAAAAAATCAAATA
>NW_004528780.1:0-939 GCF_000260255.1 Octodon degus
TTAATTAGTTCACATTAACCATTCCACAATGTAATTTTTCAAAACAATCATGTTGTACATAATATTTGTAAATTAAAAATAAAAAATTTTAAAATGAACTTTTTTGCAAAGTTCTTTGGAGGAAATTATTATAAATATGTGAAACATACAAAAGGAGGGAAAAACTGAAAAAAAATGATAGCAGAACAAACTAATGTTGAAGATCTATTATCCTCCAAACATTTCTTTTCATAAACAGAAGGGCAGAGTAATACTGAGTACTAGTAACCTTCCTAGGTCAGCTGCATAAATATTTTAACATTAAAATAGATCGATCATGTATTTTCTCTCATTTCTGAAAGCTTTTAAATAATGGTCCATTTTGCTAGGAATCTCTTTTCTGAACGAAAGGGAAAAAACAGTCTGCCTAATTCAAATTATACAAAGAAAAATGTGCCCCACAAAATTAAAAATTACAAGATCATACATAGCTAATGGAGGCCAGAGCTGTAAGCCTAGTTTTCTTCACTATAATACTTAGACAACTATTTCAAGACAAGAAAGCAGCATAACTTCAATTACATTCCCTGATCAATAAGGCCATATAAAGTCCTGGCTCCAACCACCTGTCATCAGTTAGTTCCATTCAACTAGGTGAATTACTGTACTTTAAAGGATGTGGCTATGTAGCAGTAAGTGTGCAAGACAGGCTCCTTCTGATTGCAGGGATACATTCAGATTCACCTACTTTATGGCAAAAGGAAAATTTAGTGAGATGCAGCACAGTGGTAGAGTGCTTGCCCAAGATCTGAAAAGCCATAGGTTAAATCTCCAGCACCACTCAAAAAAAAAAAAAAAAAAAAAAGGAGGGAGAGAGGAAACTTAATGGAGAAATATGGAGCACAAGGACTGTCTTACAATCAGGATGCACCGAAAACTTTACCGGTCAAGATAAAAGCA
>NW_004528780.1:2484-3110 GCF_000260255.1 Octodon degus
AGTTTTGTGACAAAATAAATGTGTGAAATATTACATTTTTAAAAGAACTTTTTTTTTTCATTTTAAGAATTCCTCAAGCCAGTTTTAGTTGTACATGACTGTAATCCTATCACTCAGAAGGCTGAGGTAGGAAGGTCACTTTGTGTTAAGAGGCCAGCCTGGGTTACATAGTGAGTTCAAGGCCTGCCTGAACTACTACACAGCAAGAAGACCCTGTCTCAAAACCACAACAAAAAGTTTGTCTTCTCACAGAATACTGGGATATATCTGAACCATATCCTCAAGTATCTTTTTCATTCTAAATAAATTAGACAAATAGAAAAATGAAATAAAACTGGAATTTTCAGAATTCAGATTCCTGGTTTCAAATATTGCTAGGATACAATAAAAGCAAAAGACAAGTAGCAATTTGTATTGTTCCAGAGATATAATTTGAATTAGGTAGAAAATCTTATTTCCTTGAACTACCTTTTAACATTCTCATTTTCATGAAGCTATGCAATTTCCTTTACTCCTTAAGTAGTAGCTCAAATAGAATGACATTTTTTCTAATTAAAATCTCCCTGAAGGAAACTGGTATACTCTTATTACTATGAGAGAGACAGAGAGAGACAGAGAGAGAGAGA
>NW_004528781.1:0-1019 GCF_000260255.1 Octodon degus
CTCTAGCTAATGATTCCAGAACTATATTGAAGAGGAGGGGTGACAGAGGACATCCTTGTCTTGTACCTGATTTGAGAGTAAAAGATTTCAGTTTTTCCTCATTGAGAATTATATTAGCTTTTGGATTGTCATAGATGGCTTTTAACAGATTGAAGTAGAGGCCATCTATTCCAATTTTCTGTAGGATTTTCAACATGAATGAGTGTTGAATTTTGTCAAAAGCCTTTTCTGCATCATTTAAAATGATCATGTGGTTTTTAATTTTCGCTCTGTTGATATAGTGTACTACATTTATGATTTTTGAATATTGAACCATCCTTGCATCCCTAGGATGAATCCTACCTGGTCATAGTGTATGATCTTCTTGATGATTTGCTGTATTCTATTTGCTAGGATTTTATTGAGGACTTTTACATCTATGTTCATGAGGGAGATTGACCTGTAGTTCTCTTTCTTAGTTGCGTCTTTCCCTGGTTTTGGTATCAGCATAATCCTTGCCTCCAGGAATGATTTTGGGAAAACTCTTTCCTTTTCAATTTCACTGAAGAGTTTGAGGAATGTAGGGATTATATCTTATATGAATTTCTTGTAGAATTCAGCTGTGAATCCATCAGGACCTGGACTTTCCTTTGTCGGCAGGCTCTTTATTATATTCCGTATTTCAATGGCTGTTATTGGGTTATTGAGAGTTGTTATATCTTCTTGGTTCAGTTTTGGTAATTTGTACCTATCTAGGAATCTGTCCATTTTTTCTTTGTCTTCTATTCTGTCACAGTAAAGATTCTCCAAGTAGCTATTAATAATCATCTGAATTTCTACTGGGTCTGTAGTAGTTACACCCTTTTCATTCTTTATTGCTTGTATTTGAATTTTTTTCTTCTTTTTGATGAGGTTGGCTAGGGACTAATCAATTTTATTTAATCTTTCAAAGAACCAGCTTTTTGATTCATTAAGTCTTTGAACTGTTTTCTTCATCTCAATTGAATTAATTTCTGCTCTAATCTTTATGATTTCTTCCC
>NW_004528781.1:2334-2928 GCF_000260255.1 Octodon degus
TTTGTATTGACTCCTTCTTTCTCATTGATGCTTATTAGTCTCAGATTGTTCATCTTTGCATCATCTTGCACGTGATGAATTATTTTTTCCCGCATCCTAGTTGTTTTTAAGAGATCCTTTCTTACCTTTTCACTAGCTGCATCAGTGTCTTCAAGATCTGAAACTCTATCTTTACTTTCGCTCAAATGGTTTTTCAGACTTGTAATTGAGTTTTTAAGGTCCTCTACATCTCTTTGACTCTGCTTCATGCGATCTATTTCTTTTCTGTATTTCTCATTCAAGGAATCCATCATTTTTTAAATTTCCTGTATTTTTTTTTATCAATGTGTTCTTTAGAAGCAGTTATTAATTCTTTTACTGCAGAGTTTTTTACAGATTGGGTTTCCTCTTTATGTTTCTGTATTTGACTCTTTAGTTCAGGTGCTATGAGTTTAGAGATTTCTTTTTTCATTTCAGACACTAATTCTGCTTTGAGTTCCTTTAAAACTTTCTGTAGTTGCTTATTTACTTCCGACGCTATTAATTCATGTATTTCAGCTAAGCTAGTGCCCACTGCATTTGTTCTGGTTGGGCATTGTGTTTCCTCCATATGTT
>NW_004528782.1:0-315 GCF_000260255.1 Octodon degus
ATTCCTTTTCCTGTCTCTTGCTTTCATTCACCACCCCCTGCTTTTTGAACAATCATCTAACCAAGAGACAGCACAGCAGCAACTGGCATGTCATGAAGAGCAGCCTGTATTCAGAAGACCAGAATGACAGGCACTCCAAGCATGAAACTACTATTACAGATTACCATCTTCATTGCAGTTGCTTAGTTCACAGGAATCAGTATATATAGGTAGTCAGGGTGAGAATCTTTCCAGTTACCTGCTAGATTAAAAAATCTTCTGGAGATTCTTAGGATCATTGCCTTGCCCATCTTCTACATATAACTGTATGGCTTG
>NW_004528782.1:2679-3864 GCF_000260255.1 Octodon degus
ATATCTTTCCATTTTTTGAAATCCTCTATGATCTCTTTTTTCAGAGTACTGTAATTTTCCTTGAAAAGATTTTGACTTCTTTAGTTAGATGAATTCCAAGGTATTTCATTTTCCTTGGTGCTGTTGTAAAAGTTATTGTTTCTATAATCTCCTTCTCAGTGTGTTTGTTGTCTGTGTAGAGGAATGCTATTGACTTTTAGGTATTGACTTTATAACCTGCTATGCTACTGAAATAAAGATAAAGATTTCAGTTTTTCCCCATTTAGGATTACGTTAGCCATTGGGTTTTCATAAATGGCTTTTACCAAATTGAAGTAGAGGCCATCTATTCAAATTTTCTGTAGGACTTTGAACATGAATGAGTGTTGGACTTTGTTAAAATCCTTTGCTGCCTCAATGGAGATGATCATGTGGTTTTTAGTTTTGCTCTGTTGATATAGTGTGTTACATTTATAGATTTTCAAATATTGAACCATCCTTGCACCCCTGGGATGAATCCTACCTGGTCATGGTGTATGATCTTCTTGATGATTTGCTGTGTTCTATTTGCTAGGATTTTGGCATCTGTGTTCATGAGGGAGATTGGCCTGTAGTTGTCTTTGTTAGTTGTGTCTTTCCCTGGTTTTGGTATCAGTATAACACTTGTCTCCAGGAATGATTTTGGGAGGATTGCTTCCTTTTCAGTTTCATTGAACAGCTTAAGGAGTATATGGTTTACATCTTCTGTAAATATCTTGTAGAATTCAGCTGTGAATCCATCCGTACCTGGACTTTCCTTTGTTAGTAGGTTTTTAATTACATCTTGTATTTCATTGGCTGTTATTGGGCTATTGAGAGTGGTGATATCTTGTCGATTCAGTTGTGATAATTTATACCTTTCTAGGAATCTGTCCATTCCTTCTTTGTCTTCTATTCTGTGAAAGTAAAGATTCTCAAAGTAGCTATTGATAATCTTCTGAATTTCCACCGGGTCTGTGGTGATTATACCCTTTTCATTCCTTATTGCTTGTATTTGGAATTTTTTTTCTTCTTTTTAATGAGGTTAGCTAGGGGCGTAAGGATTTTATTTAATCTTTTAAAGAGCCAGCTTTTGTTTTTTTAATTCTTTGAATTGTTTTTTTCGTCTCAATTGAATTAATTTCTGCTCTAATCTGTATGATTTCTAACCATCTTTGGGCTCTCGGT
>NW_004528783.1:0-557 GCF_000260255.1 Octodon degus
CCTAGAAAGGTACAAATTACCACAACTGAATCGACAAGATATAACCACTCTCAATAGCCCAATAACAGCCAATGAAATACGAGATGTAAATAAAACCTACCGGCAAAGAAAAGTCCGGTCCGGATTGATTCACAGCTGAATTCTACAAGACCTTTACAGAAGATGTAGTCCCTGTACTCCTCAAACACTTCCATGAAATAGAAAAGGAAGAAATTCTCCCAAAATCATTCCTAGAGTCAAGTATTATACTGATACCAAAACCAGGGAAAGACGTAACTAAGAAACAGAACTACAGGCCGATCTCCCTCATGAAGATAGATGCCAAAATCCTCAATAAAATACTAGCAAATAGAAAACAGCAAATCATCAAGAACATCATACACCATGACCAGGTAGGATTCATCCCAGGGATGCAAGGATGGTTCAATATTTGAAAATCTATAAATGTAATGCACTATATCCATAGAGCAAAAACTAAAAACCACATGATCATCTCCATTCATGCAGAAAAGGCTTTTGACAAAATCCAACACTCATTCATGTTCAAAGTCCTACAG
>NW_004528783.1:2046-3152 GCF_000260255.1 Octodon degus
GGTCTGCTCTCTAGAATCTATAAAGAACTAAAAAACACTAGGTTCCCAAAATTTAATGACCCAATTCTGAAATGGGCATCCGAGATGAACACATGCTTCTCCGAGGAAGAAATAAAAAGAAGGGAATAAATATATGAAAAAAGGCTCCACATCACTAGAAATTCGTGAAATGCAAATTAAAACCAAACTGAGATATCATCTCACCCCAGAAAGAATGGCTATCATAAAGAAATCACCCAACAACAAATGTTGGAAAGGCTGTGGGGGAAAAGGAACCCTTCTCCACTGCCAGTGATAATGTAGACTGGTGGAACCGTTATGGAAATCAATACGGAGATTCCTTAGAAAAGTTGGACTGGAAATCCCCTTTAAACTAGCTATTCCTCTACTGAGAATTTTCCCAGAGGATCTGAAAACATCATATCATAGTGATATATGTGTGCCTATGTTTATAGCAGCACAATTTGTGATAGCCAAATCTTGGAAACAACCAATATGCCCATCACCTGAGGAATGGTTGAAAAAATGTGATATTTTTACACAATGGAGTATTATTCAGCTTTTAAGAATGATAAACTCGAAGGCTTTATATTGAAGTGGATGCCACTTGAACATATACTCATAAGTGAAATAAACCAGACACACATGTGTAAATATCGTATAATCTCCCTTGTATAAAAACTCAAAACAAGAAATGCAAATAGAAAGATATAACACAATAAAAGGAAAGCAGGATCTCAAGGACTAACTAATAAACAGAGGGAAAGGAGAAGAGCTAGGAAACATGACAATGTCAAGCCATATAGTTATATGTAGATGATGAGCAAGACAATGATCCTGAGGATCTTCAGAAGGTTTTTTCATCTAGCAGTTATTTTGAAAGATTCTCACCCTGACTAACTATATATACTGATACCTGTGAATTTGTAATAGTAGTTTCATGCTTGGATTGTCTGTCATTCTGGTCTACTGAATATGGGCTGCTTGTCATGACATGACAGTTGCTGCTATGATGTCACTCAGGTAGATGGTTGTTCAAGAAGAAGGGGGTGGTGAAGGAAAGCAAGAGATAGGAAAAGGAATATTGTGGGACTGTCCTGCTTCAA
>NW_004528784.1:0-1115 GCF_000260255.1 Octodon degus
ATCACTCATCCTGAAACGGGCTTACTACATTTCCATTTCTTCCAAATATTTATCATAGTATTGACCATCTGAGAAAATTTCAAATATCTCAACAAAGATATGGGTAAGGATATGATTTGGATAAAATTTGAAACATTGACTTACTACTCACACTAAAACTATACATTTTATGACACGGGAAAAATTTTCCTCTTTTTTTTCAAACTGAGATGTTCAGTGATTGATATTCTTTATGTGTTTCAATAAAAGTCTTATTTCTTTCCTACTTTTATTTTTTCACTTGCTGTGATTACTGTTGCTCATGGTTTTCAATGCACTTTCTTTGCTTTATAAATCTATTTTTTACTTTTACTTTTGTTTAATATTTCCCACACCTCTATGTATATTTAACTAGAAACAGTATTTAAATTAAAAAATTGATGGTTATAATTATGCCACAGAAGAAAATAATTAAAATAGGGTAATTATGTTTAAAACATTGAAAATAAGCAAGTACCAGTACCTTTTAAATTGGCATTAGTTATGCTAAAATGAATCTCAATGTATCCATGTATAAATTAAAGATTCAGTTATTAATAAAAATAATATTTATTAATTCTGTATTAGTTCCTTGATTGAATCAAAGAGAAACTGGTTCTTCTTAAATAAACTTCAAAGCTAAAATATTTCAATTTTCCACAATTAAAAAAATCCTGTTATCACTGGCTCTAAGATGTATTAATATTTTCAGTTTAAAAAGTACCATCATAATTTTATGAATATTCTTTTGAATTTTTAAAATTTTTATATTTGAGAGAAGGATTTACAGGGTGTTCAGGGTCTCACTCCTAGATTGGACTCATAAGGATCTGCCTGTTTACTGCCTCTCAAGAGCTGGGATTACAGGGGCGTGTCACCATGTGCAGTCTCAAGTGCCATCTCAGCATTCCCTGGGGTAGGTTGGCACAGCAGGCCCGGGGATCGAACTGCTGGCCACCGCATCCACCTGCAGGCTCCTTAATCCACTGAACTATTTGACAGGCCCTTTAGAATATTCTTGAGAATGGGAAAATTCCTCTCTCTCTCTGTCTCTCACTGTCTTTCTCTGCTCTATCTCTCTTTCTCTGTGTCTCTGT
>NW_004528784.1:1545-3198 GCF_000260255.1 Octodon degus
GCACCCACAAAGACTCATGAAGTAGTGAGGACACACTTTGAAACCGCTAAATCTAGTGTTTGTGACTTAATCATGGTCTAATGCTGGGATTGAGGGTGTGAGTGCTACTCCTTCTTAAGGCAGGTAACTTCCATACAATATGAGGAATGGTAAGAGGCTTGCTTTCTCCTTTCTTATTGATTTTTTTATCTTCCACCACCAGAAACAGCTGTGCCTCTGGCAAGGCTCCCTGCTTTAGATTCAGCAGATTACAGACTGCAACTGCTACAAACTATGAGCTAAATAAACCTTCCCTGCTTTAACTTTGGGTATCAGGTATTTTATCTCAGCAATGAGAGAAAACTAGGACAAAATTTGGTACCAGAGTGGGTTTTTTCCTAGGAGTATTTCTCATTATATAGCTAAGGAGCTTTTAGGAATGACTTATGGGAAGAGTTTTGAATCATTTGGAGATGCTAGCTGAAAAAGTAGTGCTGGAACAACTTACACTGTTCTGTATGGAAGATTCTCATCAGAGCTCAGAAAACCAGAAAGTTGGTAAGGGTCAGGCTCAGATTTCTGATGAAAAGAAGGACTGCAGTGGTTGTTGACCTCAGGAAGATGTGTATCATGGCTTGACAAAAGCTTTTCCTGAACTTTGCTCATGCCAGGCTTTCGCTGAGACTGACATGAAGAGTGAAGACTAATTAATCTGGTAGAAGAAATGTCAAAGCAGTGAATGTTGAGGCAGTGGTATGACTACTATTGATACTTTTAGCCTGATTTATATTGAGAAGCAAGAGCAAAAAGCTCAGAAGAATGATATAAAAATTTGTGAATTTGGCAAGAAATAAAATTTCAGTAAAGCCATGTTCTACAAAGACAGAAGAGAGGAGATAGTGATTGCTGAGTAAAATACAGAATAAAAATGATGGCCTGAGGGCATCGCAAGAGCATCCAGACTCCACCTTGTGCAGCCTCAAAATTGCGAAAATTAAAGACTTTCCTTTGAGAAGAAATATGTGGATCACCCACCTTGTCTCAGAACAGCAGCACCTGTACCACATTCCAAAACAGTAGCCACATAATTTTCCCCTCATAAATGGGTGCAGAGTGCCCAAAAATTATCATGGAAATTTGCTTTATATTTTTATTTATTTATTTATATTTTGTAGTGCCAGGGATTGAACTCAGAACACTGTGCTTTCCAGGCAGGCACTTATTCTACTGAGCTTTCTCCTCAGCCCAACAACTTATCCTCTTGATGCATGTAGCCAAGTGATAAAGAAGGCTGGCGACTGCTCCTGATGACAGCAATCCTTTGCATCATCCATGTAGCACTGGTCTTAAGTGCATGCAGAATGGGAAAATTGGGGGTTTCGGGAGATTTGGATCCAGATTTCAGAAGGCATGAGAGACTAGATAGCGTGTCCCTGAGACGGTAGTGCATGAAGTTGTAAATGCGAAGCCAAAGATTCAGTGGAGAGCCTAGATGTTTAGATAAGGCGAGAACATGGGTCATTTAAGGAAAACTGCAAGGAGCAAGCAAAGCTTGCCCAAGAGACAAGGCGAGGGAGCTGTAATTACGAGATGTGCTGCATAGAAGAAGCCATCCAAGCCTCTTGGATTTCACTTTTTGCCATAGATTGCTTGGATACTGCTCACAGAACTATA
>NW_004528785.1:0-517 GCF_000260255.1 Octodon degus
GTCATATTTTCAGGACAGTAAAATTATTCTTAATTTTAGTGCTAAGTGATCCTCAAGTTATGTATGTGAAGAATTCAAATCAAATGTTCAGTATATCAACATACACAAATGTATAAATTCAAGAGTGATAAGGGCTATTTTCATAGAGCTACAAACCAATAAAAAAGAGCAGCAAAGTGCTAGACTCTTAAGCTTTCAGGAAGATACTGCCTTATACAAGATTCTGTTACATTCATCCTAACAAGAAGGGCTTCACAAGGTAATTAATTTGTATTTCTTTCTCCTAAGTATCCCTTTGGTCCTCCCATCAACTAGAAACAAGGTCATACTAGTGCGATATTTAGAAGTGGTAGACTCCTTTATTTGAGGACACAGGCCAGAGATGAGGACAAATGTCACCCAGGGCCTTGAGCGGTGCTAGTCACAGGCCTGGATCTTCACTACTATAGGTCATGTTTATCAGTTCTAAGCGCCACACCCTGGCTCAAGGGGCACCTGTGCGTTCTTTAATTACTGG
>NW_004528785.1:1822-3015 GCF_000260255.1 Octodon degus
GGGCCGGGGAGATGGCTCAGTGGAATAAGCGCTTGCTGGCAAGCACAAGGGCCTGAGTTCAATCCCCGGTTCCACCAAAAAAAAAAAAAAAAAAAGAATATACCTAAGAAATAATTCAATACACATAGATTTTTGATACACTTAGGCTTACTATTTTTACTAGTGGATATTATAATTGGTGTTCAACCATACAGAATTAGTCAAAATTATAACATCTATGTAATGAAATATTGATTAATTTTTTTTAAAAAGTTACACAACCAAGTAATATTTTTGAGAAACTATATCATGGGAGAAAGAGGACAATGGGACATATTCTGCTTTTAGTTTCAAGTTAGATTTAAAAAAAAAAATTCATGAAAAAACAACAGTCCTAATAGCCATCCTTGTTTCTAAATTCTAGGTTGCCTTTTACATCTCAGGAGGAAACCCAGGAGCCTGAGTATGTACTTTTCCCATAAACCAGAATGGGGGCGGAGGCTGTGCCATCTGCTGTGGCACCTTCTCCTTCCTCAGGTGGCAGAAAGCAGGCCTTTAGCTCCTGCACAGAGCAGCAGGAATTCAGGGCAGCGTCTCTGCTGCCCTCTGAAAGTGAAAACCTCCAGCCCGGGGTAGACACAGTCCACGCTAGCAGGTTCTGCGGAATCCAGGCACAGGGTGCTGCCTTGGTTCCTAGCAGCCCAGGGGTGCTGCCTTGGTTCCTAGCAGCCCAGGGGTGCTGCCTTGGTTCCTAGCAGTCCGCTGGGCAGGGCCGAGTTGCTGGAGGCAGGCGTCTAGGGGAACAGCCTGTGCCCGTGGAACTGGGCCCAGCCATTGTGAGCCAGGCAGGGTCTGGCTATGTAGGAGAGGACAGAGTGCTAGTGCGAAAGAGACCGGTGTGTGAGTTACTTCTTTTGTGGCTGAAATAAAAAACTTGGCATCCACAGCTAGAGGAGGAAATGTTTGCTGTACCTCATGGATTGTAGAGGTCTTAGTCTCTGTTGCTGGTTCCAAGGCAGGAGGTGTGGCTGGGCAGAGGCAGCAAAGTAGCACGCAGGACAGCAGCCGTCTCTGTCCCTTGTGTTCTAGCAGCCTCAACGCCCCATGGATGGGTGGTACTCTCACCCAGGTGGCCCTTGCATTATCCACGCCTACAGTTATTCCAAACTACTCAGTGGGCTTAGTAACCACACATTCTTTTTTTTTTTTTTTTT
>NW_004528786.1:0-899 GCF_000260255.1 Octodon degus
GTGGTGCTGGGGGATTGAACCGCGGTCCCTGTGCTTTGCTAAGCTTGTTCTAAGTAGGTGCTTTAGACCACTGAGCCATCTCACCAGCCCTAGAAAGTGAATTTATAATGGTTAGTTTTTGAAAGAAAACTTTTGGCTTAAAATATGAAATTTTTCTTCTTCAGAAATGAAGACTGACCTAAATTTACTATTGGAATGTCTGAAATACCAAATGGGCAACCCTTTATCACAAAAAGAAGCTTTGGTCACTATTTATTCAATTTGCCAACAAAACAGTAAGACATGATAGTGAATTTTTATCCATAATTCTAGTTTTTTAGTCTTATGTTAATTATACATGGCTCTTTCTCTTCTCATTTACTCTAATGTTATATTCTTCATTTTTTTTCAGAATAACGTATACACATATTCACTTACATACAAATAACTTCTATTTTGTTTTATTTCCACACACTACAGATGGTGCAAGTGTTTATTTTCGGGAAATTGGTGGTTTAATATTTATAAAGAATCTTGCAAAGTCAAGTGAACACAGCATGGTAAAAGAAGCAGCCTTATTTACTTTAGGAGCTATTGCTGAAAAAAATGGTAAAGTATTATCCTTCAATATTCTATTTTATTCAAAAAGTATTTTTGTTTGTTTCTTGAGACAGGGACTCACTATGTAGTCCAGGCTGATGTTGGACTATGTATCCCAGTCTGTTCTTGAACTTGCAGCAATCCTCCTGCCTTAGCCTCCCAAGTGCAGGGATTACAGGTGTGCACCACCATACCTGGCTAAGAATTTTAGTATTTAGGGCCAGGGACATAGCTCAGTAGAATAAGCGCCTGCCTGGCAAGTGCAGGGACCTGAGTTCAATCCCTGGTACTGCAAGAAAATAAAAATAAATTTAATAATG
>NW_004528786.1:2394-3112 GCF_000260255.1 Octodon degus
CCCCAGCACCACATGCCAGCCAGCCCCGCCCCCTGGTGGGCTGAGCTGGCCACACACACACACATACACACACACTAAATAAATGTAAAAAAATTTTAAAAATAAAAAATAAAGTGATTTACTTTCAGGATTTGAATATTTTAGATTTAAAGAAAAATTGTCAATAGTATGTAGAACATTCCTGTATTCCTCCAGCACAGGATAAAGTTTTTTTTTAAATTTTACTGGCACATTTTAGATCTACGTAATGGTAACATTCATCATAAGGATTTTGTACTTGTACATGATACATCTTGATTCTTTTTATTCCCCATTTTCCTCCCCTCCCTTCAATTACAAAAGCTTTGTTTCCATTTTTCCTACTGTTCTTTCTTTTCTTATCCCTTCCTTTCCCCCTTCTTCCTCCCTTGTTCCCTTGCCCATTTGAACATTTTCTTTCCATTTTCCAATTTTATATTTTCAGTTTTTCTGTAGTATTTGAACATATAAGTATGTTTTGTTTCTCTTAAGAATATTGTCTCAAGGTACATCCATTTAGGTAGAAATATCTCAAGCTTATCTTTCATTGTGATAGTAGTACTCCGTTATATAAAAACATACTGTTCATTGCTAAATTTTGGAAACATCTGAAATCCCCATCAACTGATGATGACAAGATAAAGTTATTTTATTTATTTATTTATTTTTAATTTTATTTATTTGTGTGTGTGTGTGTGTG
>NW_004528787.1:0-3131 GCF_000260255.1 Octodon degus
GTATGCAATGTGTTAATTATTGAAACTGTCCTACCAATTTGATTTGAAACTGTCTCATTGCTATTTGTTTCTCAATAAAATTATGGAAAAAAATTAATACAGAACTAAACTATTAGACAAAAGTTAAAAGGAGAGAAACATTCTTAACTTCATAATAGTGACAATCTAGGAATGTCTCTCAGATTTAATATTTAAATAAGGACATAGTGAAAAATGAATATAGGGCATAGAAAAAAATGAGTAAAATTAGGATAAGTAGATGAAACATATGCAAACCATCTGTTAGATGATTTTTAAGTTTCTCTCAAATACAACAGCAGCCTCCTTAATATTCAGTATTTTTAAATCAAAAAAGTAACTAATTCACACGAACTTATAATAGTGATGATATTGTTACCTTTCTTGGAAGACAATTTGGCAATATTTATTTATTTTTAATGTATTTGGTTGTTGCAGGGTCTCACTGTGCAGCTCGGACCCGTAATGACCCTCTTGCTTCGAGCCTCCCCTGCGCTGGGATCATGTGCATGTCATTACACCTGGACTCTGGCCAGCTCAGCTAGCCCTGGTGTCGGGCTGACACAGCCTGCCGTAAACCTGCCTAGGCAAGCTTAATCAAGCACAGGGACTGAGATCAAACTATGTTCCCTGTGCTTGCTTAAGCTTAGGCTTTTATCTTGTGGACTTTTATAGCTAATTCCCAGTACCGGGAGCCTTGGAATTATATCAGGTATACAGCGAGTAGTCAGTAAAAATGTTCAATGCTTATGCTAATAAGATTTAAATTTTAAAAGATAAACTGACAAGCAGCCCAATCCATAAGTTATAATTTCAGCTAGGCTTATAAAAAGTATACTGTTTTTTCAGCTATATAATTTTTAATAAAACTTTTTAGTTCATAATACATTATATATTAACTTTTGTTATTTTCCTATTAGTTTTTATGAAGATGTGTTTTATTTTTTCCATAAAATAAAATTTCCAAAAAGAATAAAGTGAGACAAGCGTGCTGTTGGACAGAGAGCTAGCTTCCGTAGCTTCCAGGCTGCATGGCTCTTTCGCCCTGCTGCCTGCCAGCTGTTCCCCTCTCTTCCCACACTGCTACGTCTTGACACGCTTCAGTCCTTCCTGGAGACTGCCACACAGCTTCTTCTGAACTTAAGGTTGATGTTCTCTCTCCTTGCATCCCTTAGGTCTGAGGAAATCCATCCCTGTAAAAAGATCTTTTCTGTCCATTGTCACTCGGCATTTCAGCCCAGCTTCTTTTCCTTCGTTGTTCTGATTTTCTCCACAGAGCCTATCCACACATGCAGCTATAATATCTATTCATTTTCTTCTTACAGTCTGTCTTTCCTATGACCAGCACTTCAGCAAGTGGAGAATCATACGTGTTCTCCCTGAGAGTTCCCAGCTCCTGTAATAGGATTAATCATATTGAAGCTCAAAGTCATATCAGTTATTCTATAAATCAAAGAACTAATTGATGTTTTGATTACATATCAGCACCAAGAAGGGGGCAGAGAATAACATGACAGAAAATATAAATGAGTCAAATATTTAGAATTGAGAAAAGGAGATTAGATGGAAGCTCAGTAGACGGACATGGAAAATTTCCCAGGCCCTTATGCTGCTGTGCAGCTGTGGATCGACTGCGCCCAGATGGGAGATTTCAAAATCTCCCTGGAGCACAGCTGATGGGCTCAGTCTTGTGTCTGTTAACTATGGCATTGTCAGACCACTATGAGTGAGGTGGCCTCATAGTGGTTATGAAACCTAGGTGTCGCCAAGGACACACGTTGTCACTTTGCTGTCATTGCTGATGAAGAATAAATTCTGTAAGCTTGAGAGACAGCCCCCAAAGAAACTACCACACAGCATAATCATAAAAAGTATAGACCCCCTTTCTAAACTCTCTTAATTGTGGTATTTTTATAACTCAATGATAAAATATTTCAGATTTCATTTAATAGTTTTCTCTATTAGCATATATTAGTATGGAAGATTTGTTGACTATTGGTTATTCACAATTCACTCAGATGATTTTATTACATCAAAAATTTCAGAGAATTGAATGTCACTGAAAGAGAACTAAGCATATATTCTAGTTTATTTGTTGTTTGTAAAAAGAAAGGAGGAAAATAGCTTTGGATAGTGCAGGGTAAAGAAAGTTCAACGTCGAAATACATGTTTCAGAATGCAGAAGGAAGATATGACATTTTCCCCTTGTTTTTAAAGTCATTCAACTGAAACAGTTCACTCACTCATGACATCAGTGTTGAAAGTACACTGTTTATTTCTCCATATTCTCAGCCTGGATGCAGGATGTTTAATAAAAAAAATAAACTAAAAAAATGAAAAACAGGGGCAGCCGCTGTCTTCAGTTTTTACCAGAGATCAATCATATTTTTCCAAAGAAAGCCTCTCCTTTACCCATAAAATTATGTAAAATGTGAAATGAATATTGAAAGTTTGATGGAAATTCAAACCCGGGGTATAATGTTTTGTTGAAACAAATGGTGGCCTGGCATTGAAACTGAACAGAAACAGATGCAAATTTTGTCAGGCCTGTTGGTTTTGGGCTGGATATTCCCACACTGGAGTCAAATACAATTTCACTCTCTAATTCTTAAAGAACATATGTGCTGCAGGAGAATAATAATTACATTAATGAAACATTTAAAATCACTTTGATAACATGTTGAAAGTATATGTCAAAAATTATTTTTGAAAAAAAATCTGTTCAATTAAATTATGAACAAAAGAAACTATGGTACTTATATATAAAAAATATCCTGAGCCAGGGAGATAGCTTGGTGGTCTAAGCACCTGCCTGGCAAGTGCACGGACCTGGGTTCGATCCCTGGTACCACATGCTGTGCCAGCCCCATGTGGTGCTGGCCACTGAAACCAGGCAGTGAAGCACACCTGTAATCCCAGCTCTGAGGAGGCTGAGAAAGGAGGATCACTATGAGTTCAAGCTGCATAGTGAGATCCTGTAACAAATAAATAAGTCTTTAAAAAAATTCTGCAGCCACTAAAAATAACATGGAAATACTTAAGAGCTAACATACTCTTTTTTAAAAAGTATTTATTTATTTGTGTGTGTGTGTGTGTGTGTGTGTGTGTGTGTG
>NW_004528788.1:0-999 GCF_000260255.1 Octodon degus
CTATTTCTCCATAGCTGTCAGTTTTCATTGACTCTAAACATAAAAACAGAGCACTCCCCCTGGGTCTGTGGGTCTTCACTCTAAATACTCCGGTGTAAACCTTGGATTAAATACACTAAATACACTTGGCATGTGTTTTTGTTATTAATCCGTCTTTCTTATGGGGTATTAGCTGTGACCCATTATGCGGGCCTGGAAGGGAACGCTCTCCTTTCCCCTGCATCTGGCCACCTACATTTCCATGGCCATCTGGAACACATGTCCTTCCCTGCTCAGGACATGCTGCCTCTCCTGATCAGCACCAGCACCAGCCAAGAGTTCTATAAGGAAGGATTGCCACCCCACCCTCCTCCTTGGAAGCACAGGCCGTTCCATCCCCTCCCCATCTTCCTGGGAGGATCTCACTTAGCTCCCTTCCCTGTCACAAACAGAATCCTAACAAAGACCTGGAGTCCCCAGGGAACTTGCAGCCCAGACCCCAGCTGTCAGAACACAAAGGGCCTGCAGCCCTTTCTGCAAAAAGGGTGGGAAGTCAAGATCCAAGCCCTTTGTGCAGACATCAGAAAGCTGTAGGGCACCAAACAACTGCCTCATTAAATGTTTATTTTTTTAAACCAACTGATAATCAATTTATTAAACAGTTGCCTTAGCCATCTGCAAGGATGACACCAACCTCTGCTCCTGCTACGCAGGTGGTTAGAATTAGCCAGCCTGAGGGACAGAGGCCGAGCCCAAAATAGCATTGTCACAGTGTCGCCTATTAAGTAAAGGAAGATTTCAGTGTAAAATACATTTTTAAATCATTTTTGAAGTCTCAGACACAAAGCCATACCCAGAGCACAGTGACATCTTATGGTTACATATCATGCACATCTGTTCTGATGTCTGGCGGTCTAGCTCCAAGACACAGTGGGAATGGGCAATGTTCTCTAACACTCTTCTGCCTTGGGCTGGAATCTGGTTTAAATTAGGAAATTGTCTTTCTCAAATTCTCTTTCA
>NW_004528788.1:2044-3066 GCF_000260255.1 Octodon degus
TGCTGAACTGAAATCAGGGCTTCCTGCGAAAGCTAGATTTTAACCACTGTTAATTTCCATTCTTGTTTTGAAATTCTGTACCATTTTTATTGTCTTATAGTGCTTTGTTTTTATCTTCGTTATTATTTGTCTTTCTTTCCTCTTTAAAATAAAATAAAACATAAACAAAAATAAAAAGTATAAAACTAGATCTTACAAGGGTGTGTGCACATGGTGAAGCTCAGGAGCCTGGCTAAAGTTGAACCCAGCAAAGAATCTGCATCACCTCCAGCACAGGGCTGGGACCAGCATAAGGGAGTAAACTGGAGTGAGACACTCACTGTCTTTGTCTGTTTTCTGTTGCTGTGAGAGAAGGCCACACACTGGGTAACTCATAAGAAATAGAAACTCATTTCTCACAAGTGCGGAACCTGGGTGGTCTGAGATCTGGTGCTGATAAGACCCTTGCACTAGAGACAGCCAACATTTGCAGAGCGGGCAAATATGAAAACTCGGGTCTCTTCCTCTTCTCTGAAAGCCACCCGTGCCATCAATGGAGGACTCACCTTTACGACCTCATGTCACCCCAGTTACCTCCCGAAGTCCTCTTCTCCAAGTACCATCAACACATGAGTGTGGGGACTCTGAACAACACTTGGTCTTGGAGACACAGTCAAACTGCAGCATCCCTCTCGGCAATGTGCAAGCGTAAGGCGGCACCTGAAATCACCTGCCTTAAAGAGTGTGCTCCAGATGCCGTCGGCCCCCTTCCCTCTCCCATCTCCTGCCCCCGCTGTCCCCTCATACCCACCTGGCTCCTAGCGCTGTTGGGAGGACACAGTGATGTCAGCATTGTAGAGCCTCTGGCTGTGCCTGGCCCGTTGTGAGCAGCAGACAGATGTCACAGCCACTGTACTTTTCTTTCACTAAATATTTGTGTTAGTAAATAGCAACATTCTTCCTAATTTTGTCCCATGTTGGTCACATTAAACACACAAGTACACTGAGTCTCCAAAAACTGGAAATTTCTATTGTTTTAAATA
>NW_004528789.1:0-805 GCF_000260255.1 Octodon degus
GTTTCCCTCTGGTCCTCCCATTTGCAAAACATCTCTCTGTCTCCTATTAGCTAACTTTTATTTTGCTTTTTAATTATTTATGCTTTGAATTTCTCTAGCAGGAAACTGGCTAGAGATAGAACCATACAATGGAAAAATATGTAGATAAAAAGATGTTACATACAAATATGAAAACATCTCTAAGGCTCAAGATTAGGTGAGAAAAATAAGCTGTTATACAATGTGTGTAATGTTAACATTTCTGTAACAAAGAGGAGAGGCATGCTGTCCCTCAACATTCAGAGAAAATTAATTTGAGGATGCTACTGTTCATGCCTGAATGTCCCCCCAAAGCCTCATGGGGTCATAGGGTTTTTTCTTTGGAGGTGGATGACTGATTTGTAGTTCAGAGCTGGGATTAAGGGTGGGTAAAGCCTGGAGCCAACCAGTAATGAACTCAAACCTCTATAAACTGTGAGCTAAGTGAATCTTTACCCCTTTAACCTTGAGTGTAGAGTATTTTGTCTTAGCAACAAGAAAAGTAACTAAGATCAACCACCAAATTTCAGGATACTCAAGATACATATAGGGGCCAGGGATATAGCTCAATGGCACAGTGCCTGTGGTCCTGAGTTTGAATCCCTGTAACAAAAAATAAAAAGACTTGTGTAAAATAGCAGTGCTTGTGTGTAATCTATAAACATGCTCCCATGTTTTGAATTATCTCTAGACTAGTTATGATACCTAATTCAAACTAAGTGCTGTGAAATATTTGCCATATTGTAGGGTTTAGACAAAAATGCAAGGAGAAATACCTTTACATATT
>NW_004528789.1:2145-3113 GCF_000260255.1 Octodon degus
AGAGGAATTCAACAATAGTTGCTGTACTGAGTGGTGTTATCTTCAAATTAGTTGTTTAGGTCACCAGATATAAATGTACAAGATTGGTTTAAAGAAAAAGCAACACAGAACAGTAACAAAAAAGTTATAAGACATTCAAAAGGAAAAAAATAAGAAAAACAAAAAAAACATTTTAAGTATTAACTGCTCCTTTCAAAAGATGATTATGGATACTTTAGTTCATAAATTTTACTATGAAAACTTTCAAGCATACAGGAAGATTTTAAAAATTAATACAGTAAACTCTCAAATACCATCCACCTTTGCAGTGATTAACTTTTTGCCATATTTTACCTCATTATGCATATGCTTGTAAACTAAGTGAGCCTCAGTTGCAACCATCATAACACTTCACCTTAACATACATGTCAACACACATCTTCTAAGAACAAAGTGTTGTTGTTGTTTTGGTACTGGGATCAAACTCAGGACCTTGTGCTTGCCAAGCAGGTGCTGTGCCACTAAGCTATGTCCCCAGCTAAGCTGTTTTGCTGCATTACCATAATACCACAGCCGTAATAACATCATGCTTATGAAGGCTAGTATTACAGATAAGCTTCGCTCAGCTACTGACTCTCTTTATTCAAACACTAATCTCAGTGTTCCTGTGAAGGTGAGCTACAGATGTGATTAAACTCAATGGTCAGCTGATGGTATCATTTTAATCTGAAGTGTCACTCAGAGATAAGCTTGGCCACCAGCTTGTGTTGATAATTGGAGGTGTTAGAACCATTATGAGGCTGCACCAACTAGAGAGAAGTTAGGTCATTAGAGGTGTATTCTGTTTTTCTTCTTCTTTTAAAAATTTTTTTTTTATTTTTTTGCCATACCAAGAATTGAACTGAGAACCTTGTGCTTGCCAGGCAGGCACTTATGCCACTGAGCTGTCTCCCCAGCCCTTGGAAGGATATTCTTGAAAGTATTGGAAT
>NW_004528790.1:0-658 GCF_000260255.1 Octodon degus
ATATATTTTAAAAATAGGCATAAAGAATTATATAATTCTTATGTTTACACATAAGTCCAGAAATCTGACCATATACAACCTTGTAGCAGGTCAGGCCCACAGCATTCCTTTTCCTGTCTCCTGCCTTCATTCAGCTCTCCCTTCGTTTTGAACAATCATCTCCCCTAGACACAGAACAGCAGCAACTGGCATGTCATGACAAGGAGCCCATGTTCAGAACACCAGAATGACAGGTACTCCAAACATGAACCTCCTATTACGAATTGCCATCCTCAGTGCAGTTGCTTAGTTCACAGGTGTCAGGGTATATAGTTAGTCAAGCTGAGAATGTTTCCAGTTAACTGCTAGATTCAAAAATATTCTGAAGATTTTCGGGATCATTGTCTTGCCCATCTTCTACATATAACTGTATGGCTTGTCACTGTCATGTTTCCTAGGTCTTCTCCTTCCCACTCTTAATTAGTTAGTCCTCGACTTCTTGTTTACCTTTTACTTGTATTACACTTTTCTATTTGTATTTCTTCTTTTAAGTTCTTATACTAGGGAAACTATATGATATTTACACATGTGTGTCTGGTATATTTCACTTATGAGTATATCTTCAAGTGGCATCCAATTCAATATAAAGGCTTTGAGTTTATCATTCTTTTTTTTTTTT
>NW_004528790.1:1982-2926 GCF_000260255.1 Octodon degus
CCTGCCTTGTCTTTATTGCCCAGAATTGCCTTTGCTATTCTAAGGTCTTTTCTGGTTCCAGATACATTTTAGGAATGATTTCTCTAGCTCTGTGAGATATGTTGGTGGTCGTTTGATAGAGATTGCATTAAATCTGTACAGCAATTTTGGGAGAATGGCCATCTTCACAATGTTGGTTCTTCCTATCCAGGAGCATGGAATATCTTTCCATTTTCTGAAATCGTCCATGATCTCTTTTTTCAGAGTACTGTAATTTTCCTTGAAAAAATCTTTAACTTCTTTAGTTACATGAATTCCAAGGTATTTTATTTTCCTTGGTGCTATTGTAAAATGTATTGTTTCTTTAGTTTCCTTCTCAGTGTGTTTGTTATCTGTGTAGAGGAATGCTATTTACTTTTGGGTATTGACTTTGTATCCTGCTATGCTACTGAATTACGTTATTAATTTGCATAGCTTCTTGATGGAGGTTTTTGGGTCTTCCAAGTAAAATATCATGTCATCTGCAAATAAAGATAATTTAACTTCTTCTTTACCTATTCTTATTCCCTTTATTTCTTTTTCTTGTCTAATGGCTGTAGCTAATGATTCCAGAAGTATATTGAATAGGAGTGGTGACAGAGGACATCCTTGTCGTGTACCAGATCTAAGAGTAAAAGATTTCAGTTTTTCCCCATTTAGGATTATGTGAGCCATTGGGTTTTCATAAATGGTTTTTACCAGATTGAAATAGAGGCCATCTAGTCCAATTTTCTGTAGGACTTTGAACATGAATGAGTGTTAGACTTCGTCAGAAGCTTTTTCTGCATCAATGGAGATGATCATGTGGTTTTTAGTTTTCACTCTATTGATATAATATATTACATTTATAGATTTTCGAATATTGAACCATCCTTGCATCCCTGGGATGAATCCTACCTGGTCATGGTGTATGATGTTCTTGATGA
>NW_004528791.1:0-522 GCF_000260255.1 Octodon degus
GGTGCTGGGGGATTGAACCAAGGTCTCTGTGCTTTGCTTGAGCTTAGCTTGTTCTAAGTAGGTGCTTTAGACCACTGAGCCATCTCACCAGCCCAAGCCTTCAACCTTTCTTCCCCTCATTTACAAATGCTTTGTTTTCATTTTTCCTTCTATTTGCTTTTTTTCTTCTCCCTTCTTTTCCTCTCCCCTCTCCTCCTCTTTGTTCCTCTTCCCATTTGAATATATTCTTACTACTTTTCAATATTAGTCATCCATGTTGGATATTTATGCTTTTGGTTTCTTATCTAGGAGAAACAATTCAATATTTAAATGTGTGTCTGATGTATTTTACTTAAAAGTATGGTTTCCAGGTGTATCTAGTTACCTAAAAATGTCTCCGGGATGTCTTTTTTATGGCAGAGTAGTACTCTGTTGTATATAAAAACCACATTTTCTTTATCCATTTATTGTTGGTGGCCATTTCCAACATTTAACTGTTCCAGTATGAGCCACTATAAACACGGGTGTGCATATATTGCTCTC
>NW_004528791.1:1822-3096 GCF_000260255.1 Octodon degus
CTACTTGGAACAAGCTAAGCTACACAAAGCACAGGGACCGCGGTTCAATCCCCCAGCACCACATGCCAGCCATTCCCGCCCCCTGGTGGGCTGAGCTGGCCACACACACACACAAAATAAATAAATAAATACATAAATACATAAATAGAAAAGGGAAACAGCTGAAACATTAAAAAAAAAAAAAAAAGATATCCCTTGTTGTTGAATAGGCAAAGCCAGTATAGTAAAAAAGCGCATACTTCTAAAACTGTTACACAGCTCTAATGCAGTCTCAATCAAAATACAAGTAGCATGGAGGCATGGCATGCTTGTAATCCCAGCAGCACTCAGGAGGGTGAAGCAGGAGGATCACTGCAATGTGAGACCAGTATGGGGTACAGAGTGAGCTCAAGGCCAACCTGAGCTGCATAGCAAAACCCTCTCTCAAAAAGAAGAAAAAAAATACAATAAAATGCATATTTACAAACAATTCTTGTTTTCATTGTTTATTTCTTCTTAGATTTCCATAATCCAGATGTTAGCCATCTGATTTGTTTTGTTTTTGCGGTACTGGGGATCAGACTCAGGTCCTTGTTCTTGCCAGACAGGCACTTATGCCCCTGAGCTTCCCTGAGTTTTAGGATGGATGCTCACCAGTGGGGGAAGAGGGCTTCGAGCCCCTGGGCTGAAAGAACCCCCACCTGCTGGGTGGTGGTGGTGGTGGAGCTTGATTTTATGCAAATAGTTACAATAATTTTCTTTTAATACTGGGGATTGAATCCAAGCTGTTGTACTGAGCTACATCCTCAGCCTTTTAAAAAATTTTCTGAGGCAGAGTCTCACTAAATTTTCAGTTTATTGGGCCAGGGAGATGGCTCAGTGGAATAAGAGATTGCCTGGCAAGCGCAGGGGCCTGAGTTCAATCCCCGTTTCCGCCAAAATAAATAAATATAAATTAATTACAATTAATAGATGTGAGTTTTCATTAATACTTAAGAGTACAAGATGCAGTGATAAGTCCTGTAACTACTAGAAGACAGTGATAACTCAAGATATCTGCAAATATTCTAGGTCTCTTCTAGTTCCAAATGAACTTTAGGATTGTTTTCTCTAGTTCTATGAGGTATGCTATTGGTATTTTAATAAATTACACACAAACTATATTCTATTTTATTGATTTGTTTGTTTGTTTTTGCATTTTAGGGAAGGGTCTACAGGGTGTTCAGGGTCTCACTACTAGATAGGACTCATAGTGATCCACCTGTTTACAGCCTCCCAAGAGCTGGGATTACAGG
>NW_004528792.1:0-3093 GCF_000260255.1 Octodon degus
GTGTGTGCCGCTGGACACGAGAGGACCAGGGCAGCCCTGAGCCTGAGCCTGCGCTGGCCGACGCTGGAGCTTCCAGGCCACAGATCAGGGTGGCAGGCTGAGAGCACCTTACGACAGGAGGAAGACTCTGCTCTGCACGCGCAGTACAGAGGCGCCCGCAGAGCAACACCTCGAGGCACAAGCAGGCAGCGTGTTCACGTCACACAGAGAGAACATGAGCTCTGTGTGCACGCAGAAGAAAGTTCTCGTGCACCTGTGCTCGGTGGGACGCAGTGAGCTTCACTCTGTCTTCAGCATACAGAAGTGCTCGTTAATCTTGGCCTCAGCTTACAGGGAGGTCTTGCTCTCTACTTGGGTCTTCCCGGTGAATCAGATCCCCTCTTCCCAGATGTTTGTCATGCAAGAAGTTACTCACCTGCTGGGACGTGGAAGGGCAAAGATGATGAGCGGAGACAGGGCTGGGCACCCCCGGGTGTAGAAGGTCGCAGGGCATTTCTGATGGCACAGCGGGGCTCCCACAGTGCCAGGCCTTGGAGATGAACCTTCTCAATACTGTCATTTTGCTAAGCACAGCTTTGCAGATGGTGCTGTGTGCACTTCCTCGGGCTGCACAGTCCATCCTGGACCATCGAGACTGTGCCTGTGTACAATCACAATGGCCGTGTCCTGGAGAAGCTGAGGAACAGCAGACACGCTGGCCGGGGTGAGGGCTCCTGCCCATGGATGCTGAGAGCAAGGTGGCAGGGCCCGGAGCCTCTGGAGACAGGACCCTCCAACAGATGAGTGGTGGCGTGGAGTCCGGGAGGGCCACCCGCGGAACCCTTAGATCTGCCCCAGGACCCTGACTTCAGAAATAGGACAGAGACAGCACCTTCATTTCACAGTCATGCAGATTCAATGACATGTCCTCGTCCTCAGATGACTGCCTCAGAGAAAGTGACACAGCACAGACTCACACACACACACAACACAGGTACACACGCAGGCACACCCATGCAGTCATTCAGTCTGAGACAGCAAGGACGTCCGGACCTCTCCCATGGCGCGGATGAATTCGAGGACATGAAGAACGTTCGGTGCACGAAGACCCAATTTCACATCAGGAGATATCATGTGCAATCAGAAAAGCTCAAATTCATAAAAGCAAGAGGAGACTAATGCTGGGCAGATGCTTGGGAGCGGGAGGAAGGGGGAAAGTTCGGCAAGGAGCTCTGGTTCTACTCGGACAGGAGGAGCGCGTTCTGGAAGCGCTGCCCAGGGGAGTGTCATTAATGAAGATGTGCTGTGTATTTCCAAATTGCTATCCCAGGAGATTTCTCAAAATCATCTTTTCTTTAATAATTTTATTGAGAAAGAAATAGCAATGAGACAGTTTCAGAGCCGATGAGTAGGACAGTTACAATAATTAATGCACTGCGTATTGTTGTCGTCATAGTAGTTATTCATAGTACAAGATGCAGACATGATATCCTGTCCACACACTAGTAGTACAAATCTTTCTTCTTACTGAATTAAGAGAAAGTGGCTATATATGGGTCCAAACTATTTTGTGTATACAGATACAAAATGGTCCTTCATTTATATCCCCTTTTTGGGTTTAGCGTTGTCAGAGTTGGGTATTCCATTGCCATTTAAATATTCACAACACAGCACAAAAGCAATCCTCCCAACTGCAGCGCAGTCTAGATTTGCACAGGATGTTCCAGGTGCCACCACAGAGGTTCTGACGGCCTGGTGCGGTCACTCAAGTGTCAGCGTCCTCCTCACAGAGCAGGGTGAGTGGAACTCGGAACAGCGCATGGGTGCATCTGCTGGGAGCACTTCTGTTCATTTGTCTGATAATGATGCTGGTAAATGCCATATATTTTCTCAGTTATAGCTTAGTATCAGAGAACTAAGGACTGCACATATTACAAGTCAATCTAAGAAAATTATTGTAATTAATCCATAAAGATTAAATGCTGATAGAAAGGTGAAAGTGAATGAGCATGCTTCCTCCTCAGCACCTCTGATCATTCCTGTCCCTCCTCCACTGGGTCTCCCTTCACCCCAGTTTTGTGCTGCGGCACTACAGCCTGTGCCCTCTGCTCTCCCCATGTTTTTATGAGCTCACTGCCTGGATCCGCAGCTGGCTGTCATGAGCCTCTCACCATGTCCATCCTTCCTCACAGCCTTCTCTCCCTGTCCGACTTCCTCCGTCAGCTGCGGGCCGCCAAGCACTGTCTTTGGGCCCTTTTGTCCTTCCTGAGCACACCCAGGAGGATCTCTAGTGGGAGAAGAGTATCTGTTATGACTAAGCCCGTGACACCCAGGAGCAGCTTGGAATGTGCTCAGCGCAGTGCGCAGGAACTCAGACGAGGATGCAGAAACAGTGTGAGCCAGCAGAGAGCAACCCGAGGGGGAAGCCCGTGGGTGAGATGTCATATGAGAGGGGCGCATACAGTAATTCAGGACAGATTCTTGCGAACATGGCATGCTGGGAAAACTTACGTCTGCCGAGGCTTCCTGCCAGCGGCCTGAGGTGACCTGTGAAAATGGTTCGCTACTCTCTCTTCCCAGAAAACCTGACAAAATCATGCAAATCAAGAGGCTCAGATCTTCTCATTCACTTTAAGAACATGCATGAACCTGCCCACGCCATCAACGTATGCATACCTGAAAGGCCACCACGTATCTGAAGGATGTCAAATTAAGGAAGCAGTGTGTGCCATTCCAGCGTTACAATGGTACAGCTGGTAGGTGTGCCCAGGCCAAACATGGGGCTGCACACATGGTCGGTGACCCAAGAAGAGTGCTATATTTTTGCTGCAAGTGCTTAAAAATGCAGAGAGTAATCGTGAGCTTAAGGGTTTAGATGGAAGTGTTTGTAAATAGGGTACCATGTCTGCATCTTGAACAGCAATTAACCACTAGGAAGAATGTATGCAATGTGTGAATTATTGAACCTGTCTTACCAATTTGATTTAAAACTGTCTCATTGTTGGCTGTGACTCATTCACATGCCTGACACTTAGAAAGGTTCTACAATCTGAGGTACAGGATCTCAGGATAAATCTTGAGGGGATTTCACTGACCTTCTCAGACCAAAAAGCT
>NW_004528793.1:0-1121 GCF_000260255.1 Octodon degus
CCTGTCTCAAAAAATTGTAAAAAGGTACTAGTGTAGCTTAGTGCAGAGGCCTTGGGTTCAGTTCCTAGTACTGCTAAAAAAAAAAAAAAAAAAAAAAAAAAGAAGAAGTTACTGCTACCTGAAGAAATCACCCTGACAAGGTAGAAGGACAGAAAGGGGACATCTCGGGAAGTGAGGCTGGGACCTGACAACCAGCTGTCAAGGAAAGATGCCAGCCAGAATCTGCTAGTCCCCAAGGCCTTGACCCCTCTGAGACCCCTGAGCTTCCTAGCTGTGGAATCTTGGGGCACTCACATACCTTGCCCAAGCTTTAGCCTTCCAGTCTGTGTGCTAGGATCTTTTTCTCATGGGGCTGTTTTTAGTTCTTAATAGGATGATGTAGGTAAAAGTCCTGGCATAGAGAGGATAGCTTTTAGCTCTCCAACCAGCTACAGCCTTAATCCAAGGGTAGGACATTGAAAACCTGAGCCTCTAATTCGGACCCAGGGCATTCATTTCCTCCTCAGAGCCAAGTAGCTTACGTAAACCGTGCCTTCATTCCTTGTTCCTCAAGACTGTCATTAGACCACTCTGATCAATCTGTTCTGTTCTTCAATTCCTGCACCTAGATGGTAATATCACTGGCGCAGGTACAGAGTTCACCAAAAACATGTACACACTTCAGGGAAAGAAACACTTCTGGGAATAGTTTAATACTAAATTTATTGAGACATCATGAAATTAATACAAGCTACCTTTGGCCTCTACAGCCACATGATGTGCTCATGGAGATCATTTATTAATACAGCACATTGCTGCCTGGATTACCTTGGTCATTGAGGTCACACTGCACATGCATTTTTAGTTCCTGAAGGGCTTGTAGTGTAGTGTCTTTTCTGCAGTAGATTTACACCCACTGGAGACCCTCACAGGAGGGTAATACCATCTGTTGAAAAAACATCATACTGCTGGGGAGATAGCTTATTGGCATAAGCGCTTGCCTGGCAAGGTCCCGAGTTCGTGTCCCTGGTACTGAAAAAAGAACTCTTTTTCTTTTCCTAAAGTGTGTATTCATTTTTTAGTAGACTCTGTGTTGTTCATTTTTTTTTTAATTTTTTAAATTTTTTTTTAACATTTATTTA
>NW_004528793.1:2346-3023 GCF_000260255.1 Octodon degus
CAATCCCCCAGCACCACATGCCAGCCAGCCCCGCCCCCTGGTGGGCTGAGCTGGCCACACACACACTAAATAAATAAATAAATAAATAAATAAAATTTTTTAAAAAAATGTAATAACATGTCTATATGCAAATGTGTCTTCAGCCTGCATAGTTGTGTTATCATTAATAGACCTAAGGCAATTAAACATCTAAGTAAGTTTATTCCAAAGTATTTTATCTGCTTTGTATGTTGAAATGTCAGTAAGAAATTTTGTTCACAGAAAAGCTTTGCTGGGACCAGGGAGATGGCTCAATAGAATAAGCGCTTCCCTGGCAAGCGCAAGGACCTGAGTTCAATCCACAGTTCTGCCAAAAAAAGAAAAGTAAAGCTTTGCAGCTGAACATGAAAAACTACCCTAGGTGCACAGCACCACCATCCCCTGCCTGGAACTGTTAGGCCATCATACATTGTTCCTCCCTTGATCTTACTAGGATTTCAGAAATACCCTACATCAGCTGAGCATGGGAGTGCATGCCTGTAAGCCCAACACTGGGGAGGCTGAAGCAGGAGGATTGCTGCAAGTTTGAGGCCAGTTTGGGCTTCATCATGAGTTCAAGGCTAGGGGCCGGGGAGATGGCTCAGTAGAATAAGTACTTGCCTGGCAACCTCAAGAGACTGAGTTCAATCCCTGGTTCT
>NW_004528794.1:0-440 GCF_000260255.1 Octodon degus
CCTGTGATTAAATCCTGGTGGCTTTAAAAGAAAAAAAAATACTTGAGGAGATATACACAAGTGTACAATGTGATATAACCTGTACCACTTCTGTGACTCTAACAAACAGAAAGGCATCACTAAACGTGGCCCTTCGGCCTTGCTTCTCCAAGACTGTGAGTGAAAACGAACCTCTTTTTTATGAAGTAATCCAACATCAGGTATCGCCTTATAGGAACAAAAAAGTAGATAATATCTCTCTCAAGAGGTGACATGAAAAATAACTTCCAGAGTTAACATGAAAATAGTATCTTCCAGCAACTCTGAACACTCTGAACATTAATATAGACTTACAAAATTAAACTTCAAATCCTTTTCTTTTGTATCAGAGTAAACCCTACCTAAGCTTTCAAGCTTAAATTTTCTGTCCAGCCAGAGGAACAGCAGACTAGATAGTTCCT
>NW_004528794.1:1980-2876 GCF_000260255.1 Octodon degus
TTAGCCAAAACAAAACAAAACAAAGAAATAAGAGATATCAAGATCAGAAAGGAAGAAGTAAAATCATTATTGCCTTTTGCAGACAACATGGCTTTTTATACAGACAGTTCCAAAGCATTAGAAAAATACTAGAACCAATGAACAAGCCATGTATAGCCATGGTATGTTCCTGTAAACCCAGCACTCTGTCAGACTGAGACAGGACGATAACAAGTTTGAGCCTAGCCTGGACAACTTAGTGACTTAGCAAGACCCTGTCTCAAAATAAGTTTTTAAAAGGGTTAAGGATATAGCTCAGTGCAAAAGCCCAAAATCAATAAATAAATGACTTAATTAATTAATTAATTAATTCAGCAAGGTTGCAGGATAAAAGATCAATGCTTAAAGATTAATTCTATTTCTAAGAGTAACAATAAGAAAACCTCCCAAAATTCATTTAAAAAAAAAACTCTCATAATAATGCCAAAGAGAATAGAGTAAAAGTTGAAGGACTTACCCTAAATTTACAGTAATTAAGAAAGTATAAGCTGAATGGAGGTTAACATGCCTGTAACCCCAGCTAGGCAGGAGGCTAAAGCAAGCGAGGCAGGAAAATCACAAGTTCAAGGCCAGCAATTTGGCAAGACTTTGTCTTAAAATTTTTTAAGCTTAGAAAAAAAGAAGAAGCAGCTGAGGATATAGCTCAGTACAATCCCCATTATGGCCTCCCTGCAAAAAAGTGAGCCATTGGCATGAGGATAAACATACAGATCTCAAATAAATCTCACAAGTATTTATTTACTTCAATAAGCCTGCCAATGTAACTCAAGATTGTGTTGTGGAGGGGTGGGGAGAATATTCAATAAATGGATTGTCACATGAAAAATTTCTGGACAACTACCTCATACCATACACAC
>NW_004528795.1:0-486 GCF_000260255.1 Octodon degus
GGTGGTGAATGAAAGCAAGAGACAGGAAAAGGAATATTGTGGACTGTCCTGCTTCAAGCTTGTATATGGTGAGATATTTGGACTGAAGTGCAAATATGAGAAGTATATAATTCTTTATCCTATTTTTAAAGTATAATCTAATTTTTAAATGGCTTTTTATCATATTATGTATGGACTTAAAATTCAACATACCAATACTTGATGAAAAGTACCTGTTCCTTATTATCCCTAAGACTTTTGAAATGCAGAGAGATAGTGAGGTTAAGCTTACTAGCCTAAATTGCTTGATAATAACAATAAGTTTGTCTTCTGGATGGTTAACAACCTAAGTTTGCAGACCAAAATTAGAGAAAAAGAAGGGCTACAAGGAAAGCCAACATTTTGGCCCTAACCTTCTAATGTCAATTAAGACTCAGGATGTATGAGAACTTGTACTGTAACGTCATGTACCTCGGTAGTGTCCCAAATTTTCTGATCAAGAAGATT
>NW_004528795.1:1741-2904 GCF_000260255.1 Octodon degus
CATTCATCTGTATACCCTTTTTTTGTTAAGTTCCATTATTTGAATATTATAGGTGTGTAAACTCAGCAAAATAGTCTAAAAGAGTCCAGTAGCCCATAATAGCATTGGTTCTTCTGTTATCTTTTTTTGTTTTGCTCTCACTCATCATACAACTCTACTGTATGCTGCTTTGCTTTAAACATTCATTTACTTTCAAATGAGACCTAGATTTGTAATAAAAATTTACAAATATTCATTTCAAATTGACAAGTAAAATATTGTATATATTTAAGAGCACATAAATTAACTTTTCATTTATGTATATGCTATCAAATAACTAAACTAATATTTAAAACATGCATTATTTCACACACTTAGCTCTTGTCATGTGAACACTCAAAACTTTTCCCTTAGCAATTTTTGTTTAGGTATTTGGAAGCATACAATCCCACATATCTTCAATTGCTTGATATTGGCATAAGTCTCTGAAGATTTGTTTGTTTTTCTTTTCCTTCTATTTTTCTAATTTTTAGATTAAAAAATTTCCCTGCTTTATCTTTAACTTCACTAATTACTTATTCTCCATTTCAAATATGAGGTTTTAAACAAATGCCTTAAGTATCCACGACCACAATTTTTATTTTTTAGTTCTGTAATTTCCATTTAGATTCTGAAAGCTATTTCTTTTTCTACTTTCATATTCTGTACTATAAGCTCATTAACAATATTTTCTTTAATTATTTAAACAAATTTTCTTTTATTTTTCTTTAAATTGATGTGTCATAGTTGATTTAAAATTTTGTCTGCAATGCTTGGGCCTATTTGGAGTTAATATATACTGAAAAGATTACTAGTATTATTTTTTAAACTTTATTTATTTGGTACAGAGTCTGACAGCTCAGACTCATAGTGATCCTCCTGTTTCAGCCTCTCCAGCACTGTAATTACTGTCATGCACCACCATGCCCAGTTTCAGTGGCTGGCTCATAGGGCCCAGGGCAGGGCTAGCATCACATGTGGTAGCAAGGATCAAACCCTGGTCCTTGTGCTTGCCAAGCAGGCACTTAGACCACTGAACTATCTCCCCAGCCAAAGATTGTTACTTTTAAATTTTTTTTTCTGACTATGATTCAAAACTTCCTTTTCATATGCAGTAACTTTTAGTTGAAAATGAATAATATATA
>NW_004528796.1:0-733 GCF_000260255.1 Octodon degus
AATATTTCTTCATCATATTTTATAGGGACTTAAAATTCAACATATCAACACTTGATTTAAAATACCTGTTCCATATTATGCCTAAGATGTTTAATATACAGACAGCTAGTGAGGTTAAGCCTAACAGCCTAGATTGTATGGTAATAATAATAAACTTGTCTTCTGGATGGTTAACAACCTAAGTTTGCAGAACAAAATTAGAGAAAAAGGAGTGTTGCAAGGAAAGCCATTTTGTCCCTAGCCTTCCAAGGTCAATTAAGAATCAGGACATATGGAACTTGTACTGTAACATCATGTAACTTGGTAGTGTCCCAAATTTTCTGATCAAGAGATTATGGGGCCAAAGAGGAAAGTGACCGATGATGTAGAGTGTGCCTAAGTAGAATCACGTGGAGAGAAAACATTCTCTCAGGCTTTAACAGAGAGCACATTGGTCAAGCAATGACCGTGACTTATCCACATGGCTAATGCTGACAAAGGTTCTGCAATCTAGGATACAGGATCTCAGGATAAATTCTGAGGGGATTTCACTGACCTCCTCAGACCCAAAAGCTTTAGGTCCTGCTTTACCTTGGTCTTAACCATCCAGCAGAAAAGTATAAAAATGAAGTATAAGACGTAAAGCCATGGTGTTATGTTGAACTGTAGGGGACTCAGGTCAACAATTTCTGACATTACCAGTGAAGCAGAGAACCCAATACTGTTGTGTACTACTGAACTCTTTGAGAATATT
>NW_004528796.1:1749-2790 GCF_000260255.1 Octodon degus
AGAGAGAGAGAGAGATTACATTTGTTGTTGGATGTAGAGGCCTCTTTCAGAATTTTTCAATTTTGAATTGTGGTGCAATATATATGAGCATGAAACGACTCACCAAAATGTGTACTAGAATTTGGCTAGAATAATACACAATTTCTTCAAGGATGTCACCCAGAGGGGAAGAGCTGAGTCAGATATTATTCTCCTTTTAGTGTTTTGGATTTTCCATACTGTTTTCTGCAGTAGTTGTACTAGCTTAAATTTCCACCAATAATGTAAAATTCACCTCCCTCTCCGAGACATGCCACTATTTGTGATCTTTTCTTTTATTAATTTTATTGAGAAACAGATAGCAATGAGACAGTTTCAAAACGGATTAATAAGACAGTTTCAATAATTAATACAATTCATATTGTTATCTTCTTAGTGGTTATTCATAGTACAAGATGCAGACATGATATTCTGTCCAAATGCTATTAGTACAAAACTTTCTTCTCACTGAATTAAGAGAAAGTCATTGTATACCTCTCCTAACTATTTTGTATATACAGATACAAAATGGTCTTTCCTTTGTACCCCCTTTCTTTGTTTTGTTTTGTTAGGGATGGGTATTCCATTGCCATTTAAATATTGTGAGTGCATGAATTCAGCAAAATAATCCAATATAGTCCAGTAGTCCATAATAGTAGTGGGTTATCCGTAGGACTGGCAATGTCAGAAGTTGTTGACTTGAGACTTTCATAGCTCAGCATATTTATATGGCTTTACATTTTATACCTCATTTTTATACTTTTCTGCTGGATTGTTAAGACCAAAATAAAGCAAGACCTATATAACAAGAAATGCATCTCTTGTACCTGATAAGGTCAGTTAATAGCCATTCTTTCTTTCTTTCTGTTTTTTTTTTTTTTTTCAGAACCAGAAATTGAACTCAAACCCTTGCACTCGCCAGGGAAGAACTTATTACACTGAGCCATCTCCCCAGCCCCCACTCTTTCTAGAGAATACAGAATGTCAGTATCATTTTAATAGAAACTACAAAAATGAGAAGCC
>NW_004528797.1:0-632 GCF_000260255.1 Octodon degus
GCAGATGGTTAGACCACTGAGCTATCTCCCTAGCTCTGTACTCTATTTTTAATGGAAACTATATGAGCTCATATAAGATACATCCTATAAACTAGTTGTTTCATATGCATCATCTCACTTGAATTCTGTCAGTAAAATTCAGAGACCATTATCCCAGTCTTACAGAGGAAAAGCTAACAATACAAGTAGAGCTCTATCCTTAAGATCATTTTTTCTGTGAAAGACATATGGTAAACAAATGGAAGAAAACTCATTTAAATCTCTTTTATTTGACTCCAAATTGTGTGCATTGTCTTTGACGGCACATCATCTCACTGTCATGAAAGTAGCAGTTGTAGCAAGCAGTGGCTGAGGTTTTAGAAGGCTGGATGTGGTGGGGTGAGTGTTTATATGGTCTTTACATAGAGTTTATGCTGATAAAATGGGATTTGACTGACAGGAACAAAGGAAATTTCATTAAAATCCTCAATTCTATGAACTAGATAAATTTACAACTTCTGGGAGCAGGGGTGGGGGGAGTCATCTTATTGCAGTGTGAGGGAAACTATAAAAAGGGAAGAAAAAGAGGATGAAGTCTTGAGCACTGGGACATGTGAGTTGCTGTGTTTCTCTACCAGGCAGGATGAAGGTGG
>NW_004528797.1:1617-3085 GCF_000260255.1 Octodon degus
TTGCTCTTTATTTGTATATGTATATAGATTTTGTGCTCCTCATATAAGAGAAACCATTTACTATTTGAGCTTGCATGTCTAATTTTTTTCACCTAACATTACATTCTCAACTTGCAACCATTTACCTATAAGCAAAGAATCTATGAAATTCTAACATACCGCATTTATTCACTCTATGTAGGCACCTAGAGTAGGCAGTATTAATTTTTTACTTAAAGGTCCTTCTATTTTATTAAGACATAGATCACTGACTCTTTTTTGTACTTATCTTTCAGGATTTGGTAACTTGAGCTTTAGGATATTTTAATGGGTCAATGGTGGATGTTGGGGAAAGCCATAGATAGATTTGGTAGGATCTTGATACTGATGACCAGGAGACTCTGGATGTGTCTGGAACTTTGACAGAGATGATTAACAAGTACGGTAGTTTGAGATGCCAGGATGATCCAGGTATTGTGGTGCACACCTGTAATCACAGTAACAGCAGGTTGAGGCAGGAGGATCACTATGAGTTCAAGGTGAGCCTGGGCTACATAGTGAGTGCAAGGCTAATCTGAATTACATGGCAAGACCCTGTCTTAAAAACAAAAATAAAAAATTCCAGTCGACGAGTAACAAATGCTGGAGGGGCTGTGGGGGAAAAGGAACCCTTCTCCACTGTTGGTAGGAATGTAGACTGGCACCACTACTATGGAAATCAGTGTGAAGATCCCACTTGGGTATTTTTCCAGAAGAACTGAAAACATCATACTACAGCAGTCTATGTGCATCCATGTCTACAGCAGAGCAATTTGTTATAGCTAAATCTTGGAAACAACCCAAACGCTCATCAACTGAGGAATGGATAAAAAAAAAATGTATTTTTACACAATGGAGTATTGCTCAACTATTAAAAAAATAAATTTGAGGCTTTTAGAGGTACATGGATGTAGCTAGAGACCACACTCATAAATGAAATAAGTGAGATCCACATGCGCAAATATCAAAGGGTCTTACAAATTTTTTGTTATTGTTTTGTCTTTTCTTTAAACCACTTTTGCAAACTTAAATCTGGTAACCTAAACAACTAGTTTGAAGATAAGATAGCATCATGCTACACAACAATGATTGTTGAATTCCTATTACTTTGTTTAGGGAAATTTTGTATCATTTCTAATGCTGTGTTTTTTCTATTACTATTTTGTATTCATTAAAAAAAACAGAAAAGACAAAAGGGCCTATCAGGGCCCTTCTCATGGTCTCTCTTGATAACAAACTTTCTATTGTGTATTATGGAATCTCAGGCAAGTCTACTGAATCATAAAGAGATTGGAAAATGGTTTAAAAAATTCTGATAAACATGATTACTGGCAATAAATGCGTAACTGCCAATATTATTTCCATATTTTATGCCAGTGATACAGTAATCAGTGATGTGTTTCTTTTCTTGTCAACTGGATATGTAATGGAAATTTGGGGTATTTTTTTC
>NW_004528798.1:0-1164 GCF_000260255.1 Octodon degus
CTTATTCCACTGAGCCATCTCCCCGGCCCCCCCATAATAACCTTTTGAAGTGCTATTATGATAATACTATTATTATTATTATTACCATGACCTTTTTTTGGTTTGTTTGTTTTGGTTTTTCTAGACAGTATCTGACCATGTAGTTCAGAGTAACTTTGAACTCATTAAGCTGGTCTCAAACTCCTGGCAATCCTCCTGCCTAAGCCTCCCAAGGGCTGGACTTACAGGTGTACAAAACCATACCCAGCTTGTCTCCATTTTAAAATATGGTAATGAGCTATACCACCAGCCCTTTTTATTCTGATGATTTTTTTTTTTTTTTTTTTGAGATAGGGTCTAAGTTAATAAATTGCCAAGGATGACTCAGAGGTGTGATTTTCTTGCCTTAGCCTCCCTGAGTGCTGGGACTACAGGTATATATGCCTGGCTTATTTCCATTATACAGGAAAAGAAACAACGTTCAAAAAAGGTTAAATGAGGACCAGCCAGACAGCTCAGCAGACTAAAGCACCTGCTTAGGCAGGCACAGAGACTAGGGTTCAATCCCTGGCATGCTGAGCGGGCCACTGGGACTGGGCATAGTGGCAAATGCCTGTAATTTCAGTGCTTGGGAGGCTGAAAACAGGAGGATCACTACGAGTCCAATCTGTGTAGTGAGACCCTGTAGATCCTGTACTAAATATATAAAGAAACAAAAACAAAAACCAAAAGACTAAACAATCTGACTAGAAGTAAGACTTTGAAATGTAGAATACTGGTCTGCCTTTCAGATCCTGTGCAAAACTTTGTGCCCCTGTTACTATGCTCAGACATTTGGGACTGAAGATGAAAGAGAAACAATGGTTACCATTGTTTTTTACAAGCTGTGTAAATGTGGGATTTTTTCCTTGATAGCTTCACATCAAATACCGTATTTCTTTACAGCCACCTGTCATAATGTATTTACATATTTCTTCCTTAAAAGTTAAAAGCTCAATGTTAGCCAGTTTTCCAGGTCTTGGACCACAATTTATCACTGTTTTAGGAATGTTGCAAAACAGCTCCAAACGATCAGTCTGTGCACCTTAACTTTTTTTTAGGGGCTAAGGATACAACTCAAGCACTTGCCCAGCAGGCCCTAGATTTTATTCCCAATACCACCAAAGGGAAAAAAAAAAATTATAA
>NW_004528798.1:1449-2854 GCF_000260255.1 Octodon degus
TCCTTTGCCAAGCTTGTTTCAAGTAGGTGCTTTAGACCACTGAGCCATCTCTCCAGCCCCACAAATTATATTTGCATGTATTTATAATGTATCATAATTTAGTCAACTATTCTATTGTTATTGATTTAACTACTTTCAGTCCATGTCTGTTGGGGATATAGCTCAGCGGCACAGCATCTGCCAGGCAAACATGAGGAAAAAAAAAATCCCTGTCTGCACTTGTTTTTTTCTAGAAAAATGTATCAGTACAATGAATCAGATATCACTTTCCTAGAAATATAAATTATATTTTAATCAGATTATAGATGCCTATTAAATTAGAAGAATCCAGCCACAGAATTATTTCTTTTACACTTGACATTATTCCTTTTTTAAAAATAAGATGATTCCTTCCCTTAATCATATCCAATCATACTAACAAAAGCCAGCCATTTCAAGTTTTTCTTTTTCTTTTTAATGTATTTGGTATAGGGTCTCTCTATGCAGCTTGGACTCATAGTGATCTTCCCGTTTTCAGCCTCCCCAGTGCTAGAATTACAGGTGTACACCACCATGCCCATACTCATTTCAAGTTTTCATCATGACCATATGAATCAAATACAACATTAAAGAATCTTAGGGACTGGTGAGATAGCTTAGTGGTTTACAGTGCCTGCTTAGGCAAGCTCCTAGCCAGGTTAACTTAGGGCTTCAAATATAGAACTCATGTCATTCAATGTATAGTTTGGTATTTAAAATAAGACTAATTTTTGCTGGGCATAGTGGCACATGCTTGTACTCATAGCATACCCAGGAGGCTGAGGCAGGAAGATCAAAGAGTTCAAGGTCAGCCTAGGCTGCAAAGTGAGTTCAAGGCCAATTTGAACTACATACCAAGACCTTCTCCCAAAAAGACCAAAAACAAACAAACAAACAAACAAACAAACAGAAACAAACAAAAAAGAAAGAAAAGGGGGCTTGCCCTTGGTTCAGTTGTTTAAGTGTCTGCTCATACAAAACAGTCAGGAGCAGGATACTGCAGTCCAGTTCAATCCCTAGCTCCACCTGCTTTACCAGACCTGCCCTGCAGGCGGTCTGAGTCTCTCTTTCTCTCTTTCACACACACACACACACACACACACACACACACACACACACACACATCCTTTAGGGTTGTGGAGATAGCTCAGTAGAATAATCACTTCCCTGGCAAGCTAAAGGGCCTGAGTTCAATCCCCAGTTCTGCCAAAAAATAAAATAAAATAAAATAAGAAAGAATGAACAAAAGAAAGGAGTAGTTTTTGGTTTTGTTTTTGTTTTTTTTTGCTGAACCGGGGATTGAACTCAGGCCCTTGCGCTTGCCAGGGAAGTGCTTATTCCACTGAGCCATCTCCCCAGCCCCAAGGAGTAGTTTTAAGCAGCAGAT
>NW_004528799.1:0-968 GCF_000260255.1 Octodon degus
ATGCGGTGCTGGGGGATTGAACTGCGGTCCCTGATGCTTTGCCAAGCTTGTTCTAAGTAGGTGCCTTAGACCACTGAGCCATCTCTCCAGCCCCAGGTCAACAATTTCTGACACTGCCAGGCAAGTGGAAGACCCAGTACTATTATGGACTACTGGACTCTTTTGGAATATTTTGTTGAGTTCACACACCTATAATATTTAAAAGATGGAGCTAAACAAAAAAAGAGGATATAGTTGAATGACCATTTTGTATCTGTGTATTCAAAATGGTTAGGATAGATATGTAGCTACATTCTCTTAATTCAAGGATTAGAGGGATTTGTTCTAATAGTGTTTGTAAATAGGATATCATGTGTGCATCATGTACAACAAATAACCACTAGCAAGGCAGTATGCAATGTGTTAATTATTGGAACTGTCTTACCAATTTGATTTGAAACTGTCTCATTGCTATTTATTTCTCAATGAAATTATGGAAAAAAAATAAATTGCTTGACAGTTTGAAACAAAGTTTTCAAAATATGAGCAAATAGGACCAGCCAGGTAGTTCAGCGGATTAAAGCACCAGCTTAGGCAGACACAGGGACTGGGGTTTGATCCCTGACCTGCCGTGCTGGCTCTGCCCCCAGGGCACGGGAGGCAGCCAATGAGACTGGGCATGGTGGTGCACACCTGTAATCCCAGCTCTTGGGAGGCTAAAAATAAGAGGATCACTACGAGTCAGATCTGTGTAGTGGGACCTTGTAGATCCTGTACTAAATAGATAAAAACAAACAAACAAACAAACCCAAGAGCAAATAGCAGCCAAATTGTTGGACCTTTTCTTCTTTCTTCATGTGTCTTTTTGTTTTCAAAATATAGGCAATTTTGAAAAAAACTAAATCTCTTGTGTGTCATTATTGTTCTAAAAGTCTCAATACCACATCTTCTGCTTCTCCACAATTCTTTTTTTTTTTTTTTTTTTTTTT
>NW_004528800.1:0-787 GCF_000260255.1 Octodon degus
TAAGGTCCTGAGTTTGACCTCCCAGTACCAAAAAACCCCGAAACAAAACACAAATGACCCTTTATGAGTATAAAATAATTTTTAAACATATAAAAAAAGAGGCTCATTATTTTCAAGATTTCATATTTGCCCTCAATATTGTACTTAGCCTCCAGAACCATCAGAAATAAAAGTTGTTTAAACTCCTTCTCAAGGGCAAGGATATAGCTCAATGGTACAGTGCCTGCCTGGCAAGTGAGAGGTCCTGAGTTTGATTCCTGGAACCCATACCTCCAAAATACTGATAAACAAAACAAACCATATGTATCTCCAAAACCCCCAAAACTCTCCCTCTAAAACTTTCCTGGTGGGCATGGTAGAGCAAAAGTACAATCCCAGCACTTGGGAGGCTGAAGCAGTAGGATCACTGCCAATTTGAGGCCAGACTGAACTGCATAGGGACCCTGTTTCTTTTCTTTTGGTACCAGGAATCAAACTCAGGACCTTGTACTTGCCAGACAGACATTGTACCACTGAGGTATACTGAGCTATATCTCTAGCCCAAGAACCTGTTTCAAGGGGAAAAAAATAAAAAATCCTATTTGAGAATTTAGGTGTGTACAAAAATTCCTTTTTGGGGGGCCAGGGAGATGGCTCAGTGGAATAAGTGCTTTCCTGGTAAGCGCAAGGGCCTGAGTTCAATCCTGGTTCCGAAAAAAAAAAAAAAAAATCAAAAATCCTTCCTCCCCTCCACAGAACCAGGGATTGAACTCAGGCTCTTGCACTTGCCAAGGAAGAGCTTATTCCA
>NW_004528800.1:4381-4883 GCF_000260255.1 Octodon degus
TTTTTTTTTTTTTTTTGTCGGAACCGCGGATTGAACTCAGGCCCTTGCGCTTGCCAGGGAAGCACTTATTCCACTGAGCCATCTCCCCAGCCCCTAAGCATATGTTTTTAAGCCATATACTTTGTAGTCGTCTGTACCGAAGCCCTAAGAAATGAAACATCATCTACATATATCTTAACAGCTTCTGTTTAAAAAGCAAAATGAGTTACAATGAGAGCCTATCTCAAAAAGGTAAAAAATAAATAAAATAAAATAATAAAAAGCAAAATGAGAATAAACATACCTCTCGAAGAATGGCATTGCCATCATTGGTCATCACGATACCTCCCATTGGATCCAAAAGCATCTAAGACAAAAGCAAAATTTATTGTCCCAGGTAACTCAGAGGAAAAAATGAGCAGTCTAAGAGTCTCAGTAAGAGCTTAGCGGGCTGGGGAGATGGCTCAGTAGAATAAGCACTTGCCTGTCAAGTGCAAGGTCCTGAGTTCAATCCCCAGTACCG
>NW_004528801.1:0-832 GCF_000260255.1 Octodon degus
GACTACCTGGGTAGATCTATCCTCTACACACTCTGCAGTGATTGCAGCTGCAGAGTTACACCACAGGCTTGTATGCCAGGCCTAAGCAGTGCCTGTAGGGGGCAAAGTGAAGTAGGGGGAAGAGGAAGCTCTCCCACACACTCACAGGACCTGGGCTAGGACTGGGTCTGGGGGTTCCAGGAACACGGAAGGAATTCCTACTCAGCTGGTGGGGTGGTGGAGGTCTGTGGTGTGGTGGGGCGCATCCCAAGGGGTGGGAGACGGTCCGGCCCACGCTGCACCTGGGCTGGGACTGGTCCCACTGGCACAGGGTAGCAGGAAGCTCTCCCACACACTCACCAAACCTGGGTAGGACTGTGTCTGGGGGTTCCCCGAATGCAGCAGAAATTCCTACTCGGCGGGCAGGGTCGGGGAGGTCTGCGGCATTTTGGGGGGCGTCCCAAGGGTGTGGGAGAGGGTCCGGCTCATGCTGCGCCTGAGCTGGGACTGGTTCCGCTGGTGTAGGGTAGCAGGAAGCTCTCCCACACACTCACCGGACCTGGGCTAGGACTGGGTCCATCTCCATGTTATTTTAATTTGCATTTCACAGATGGCAAATGGTGTGGAACATTTTCCATTATATTTATTCGCTTCTTTAATTTCATCCTCTGAGAAGTGTATGTTTCTCTCCGATGCCCATTTCTGGATTGGGTTTTTAAATTTTGGGATTTTAGTGCTTTTTAGTTCTTTATAAATTATAGAGAGCAGACCTTTTTCTGAGTACTTATTTGTGACAATTTTTTCAAAATTTGTGGGTTGCCTTTTCACTTTGTTGGTATTTTCTTTCGATGTG
>NW_004528801.1:3370-4193 GCF_000260255.1 Octodon degus
TATAATACTTGCCTCCAGGAATGATTTTGGGAGGATTGCTTCCTTTTCAATTTCATGGAAGAGTTTGAGGAGTATAGGGAATACATGTTCTGTAAATGTCCTGTAGAATTCAGCTGTGAATCCATGTGGACCTGGAATTTTCTTTTCCAGTAGGTTTTTAATTACATCTCATATTTCATTGGCTGTTATTCGTTTATTTGGAGTGGTTATATCTTGTTGATTCCGTTGTGGTAATTTGTACCTTTCTAGGAATCTGTCCATTTCTTCTGTCTTCTATTCTGTGAGCGTAATGATTCTCAAAGTAGCTATTGATAGTCTTCTGAATTTCCACTGGGTCTGTGGTAATTACACCCTTTTCATTCCTTATTGCTCATATTTGAAATCTTTCTTTCCTCTTTTTGATGAAGTTAGCTAGGGGCTTATCGATTATATTTAATCTTTCAAAGAACAAGCTTTTTGCTTCCTTAATTCTTTGAATTGTTTTCTTCATCTCAACTGAATTAATTTCTCCTCTAATCTTTATGATTTCTTTCCATCTTTAGGCTCTTGGTTTGGTTTTCTCTTCCTTTTCTAGTGTTAAATGTGCAGCATTAGGGTATTTATTAGTTCCCGTTCTGTTTTGCTAATGTGTGAGTTCACAGCTATGAATTTCCCTCACAGCTATGAGATCTGCTTTCATTGTATTCCATAAATTACGATAAGTTGTGCTTGAATTTTCATTGAATTGTAGATATTGTTGAATTTTTTGTTTAATTTCATCTGTGAGCTATTGGTTGCTGAGTAGGATGTCATTTAATTTCTATGTATTTACGCGGTGTTTTTT
>NW_004528802.1:0-1385 GCF_000260255.1 Octodon degus
AAAAAAAAGTGGACAGAGTGACATCATGTTTTTTGATGAGACTACATTTTCTTTACCATAATGAAAAAATTGACAACTAGGTAGACTAACAATCTAATAGGCAATAGCTTTCTGAGCTCAAGATAGTGCCTCCGTGTGTGTGTGTGTGTGTGTGTGTGTGTGTGTGTGTGTGTAAAAAACACAGCCTTGTAAAAACTTTAAAACTTAAAAAAGAGCTACATTTCCATCAACAGTAAACCTTCTCCATTCTATTTAGTGTGTGACATAAATGGTAGGTGGGTGGTGCTTCAAGTCTGTTCCTACAAGAGCGCTCCATATCTAGGTTGTGACAGAGGAGACTATTGAGATTCTGAATGAGAAAAGGAAAATAAATGTCTAATTATAATGACTTACATATAGAAGCACTCAGTGTATGTGACAGTAGAAAGGGACTAAGTGACTTTATGACTGGTGGAGAGAGTGAAGTACCTCCTATATGTGCAGGCACCTTCAGTGACAGCATGTCCTGGTGCACGTGCCCAGCATCCTGGCACTGGTTGCTTCTGACTGGCTTTACAACTGCATGTTTAAAAGTAATCCCAGTCCCTGCCCTTTCAGGCTTGTCCCCAAGCATCAGTCAGACCCAAATGAAGAAAAGACATTTGATAGGGAAACTGATAAGGAATGCCTCACTGTACTCAAGTCAATAAAGCTGTAGACACAAAACAACAGGCTGAGACCATTTTGTGCTAAGGAAACAGATACAGACACTGTGAAACCTAAAGCCATATTATTATGGTGAAAGGTGATTCAGAAAAAAATTCATTTGAAACCAGTTATTGATCAAACCAAATGAATCAAATTAATTAACAAGTAAAATCTATTATAAAATTAGTAACTAATAGGGTTAGAAGTAATATTTTTCTGAATTCTGTAGCTCCTGTAGATTCAAATAAGTATAAAATCTAGTCATTAGTAAACCATCATGGGATAATAAGTATCAGATTAAAAATTAAATCTTTTTTAGATGCTCAAATAAACTTCCAGATTTAAAAAAAAAAAAACATTCTTGGGTGAGCCAAGTCTATCCAAGGGGCATGTAGTCATTAGTGTAGGTCCAGGGATTCTTTACCTTTCTGTTATTTATTGTTTTTCAAAAAGTTTGAATGGCAAAGAGGAAAGTGATCTATGATGTAGAGTGTGCCTAAAGAGAGTCACATGGACAGAAAACATTCTCTCAGGCTTTCACAGAAAGCACATTGGCCAAGCCATGGCCGTGACTCATCCACATGGCTTCTTACACTGACAAAGGTTTTACTATCTGAGGTACAGGATCTCAGGATAAATCCTGAGGGGATTTCACTGACCTTATCAGACCCAAAAGCTACAACTCTTGTTGCATAGGT
>NW_004528802.1:9908-15128 GCF_000260255.1 Octodon degus
GGTTCTATCCTCTACACTCTCTGCAGGGATTGCAGCTGCAGCGTTACACCCCAGGCATGTATGCCAGGCCTGAGCTGAGCCTCAGGGGACAAGGTGGAGTAGGGGAAAGAGGCAGCTCTCCCACACACTTACTGGGGCTGGGTTAGGACTGGGTCTGGGGGTTCCCGGAATGCGGCAGAAATTCCTACTCAGTGTACGGGGTGGGGAAGATGCTGCGGAGTGGTGGGGCGGGTCCCAAGTGGGTGGACTAGGGTCTCATCCACGCAACACCTGGGCTGGGATCAGTAATAGGTCCCGCTGGTGTAGGGTAGCAGGAAGCTGTCTAACATACTCACCAGACCTGGGCTAGGACTGGGTCTGAGGGTTCCTGGAACACGGCAGAAATTCCTACTTGGCGGGCAGGGTGGGGGAGGTGCTGTGGAGTGGTTGGGGGCATCCCAAGGGGGTGGAAGAGTGTCTCACCCACACTGTGCCTGGGCTGGGACCAGTAGTAGGTCCCGCTGGCGCAGGGTAGCCGGAAGCTCTCCCACACACTCCCAGCTGAACTATTTGGTCAGCCCTTCTTCTGTGATGTTGACCCTGGTCCCATCTTGAGACATAAATGAAGAGGAGCACTGAAACCTATATGGAGCCTAAATCTGCACTGCATTTTGGAAACTGTTGTTTCATCTGGGTGCTCTTCCAGTGTGATGTTCGTAATAATATCCCCATCCCCTCATACCTTCCTAGACAGAGCCCCCACCTCCAGGTTAGTTATGGCTCCAGATGTTGCCCAGGATCTGTGGGGTAACTGTCCTGGCTGGACCTGAGCCCTTTGCCTGCTTTGGTTGATAAATTACAGAGTCCCCTCCTCTCTATGATGTCCTTATGTGGCTGCAAGATGCCTCTCTTTGAAAAATAGAGGAAAGTAGTTTCAGAGAGATTGATCTGTTAGTCACAGAAAAGAATGAGATCTAGAGGGGTTCACACACCTGCTCTTCCATGAAAAAGCCATCATCAGAGAAAGATGTTCTTTTTTTTTTTTTTTTTTTTTTTTTTTTTTTTTGTACCAGGGACTGAACTCAGGACCTTCCACTTGCCAGGCAGCCACTTATGCCACTGTGCTATCTCTCAGGTTCAAGATGTTGATCCTTACTTGACACTCTCAAGCCAGCCACTGTTCTAAGAGCCACCTGTATCTTGATTCAAGTAATTCTTCCAACACCATGGAGGGTGGGTGTTATCATCCCATCTTAGAGCAAGTACCTTATCCAGGCCAAGCCCTGTCTGGGCCAGGGATGTGTAGAAACAAGGCAACCCAATTCTAGTGCTCGGCTCTGAATTCTGCTTCACCCCACTAGCATCCCTAACTCTGGGTAGGGATGCTGGCTGACTCCATATTGCATTTATGATATTGTTTTGTGCCAATGGGTCAAAAAGGTTATTAATGAAAATTTAGGCCAGGTGATACATTTATATTCTTAGAAACATGACCAGAGTCTACTCAATGTATTTAAAACAAAGTGCAACTTAAAAATGGATGAGCAATAGGCTTGCTGCCTGGTAGACAGTCATGCAACATGTAACATTTCAGTCAACAATAGACCGTACATGTTGACACTCCCACAAACCTTGCCTAGTCATGCTGTAGCCACCTTAGTGTGTATAACTAGACTATGATGTACTCACAGTGATAAAACTTCCCAGTGACATATTTCTGAGTCTATCCCTGTCATTAAGTGACCCATATCTGTATTTATTTTCAGGAAAGATAAATGCTGAGCAACAGATACAGCAAGAAAATAGTGAACGAGGCCATAAAATGACCAATAGGACCCCCTTCGCACAGGCTGACTAAACAGCGATCTAATCATTTTCTCACTGGTGTTCATTTGTCAAGGTCTGCCTGAATGAACCCATCAGCCTCTCCAAGCCTCATAGCTACCTACCTGATTCTCTCACAGTTTGTGGAGAGTTTTCTTAATATTGTTTGGTTGTGAATGTTTGGCATTGACCTCTGAGTTATCAACCTATAGGAGAAAAGAATATGCACTGGCTATAAAGTCTGTGGCTTTAAAAAAAAGACTCAGAGGTTTCTAACACATAAAATTTGAAGCATACCTTGGAATATGGCTCCAGAATCTGTGTTGATTGGTTAGGAAGTGATATTTCAATACCTGCGTGGGGATGCACCTACTTACAGTAGGAAGCTCCTGATCGCCAGTGTAATCCTGGAGACACTGGAGTCCCCAGCATGGCAGGAGGTACTGAATCTGTATGCTCTCCAGCTCAGTGAACAATGGTCTGTCTCCTAAAAGACACAAGGAAACTACCTGGCTCAGAAAGGACAAAGTTGTTGTTTTTGTCTGAGAACTCTGGCAAAGGAGAGCCTGTAATCACGTGAACACTCCTTTTCCATCCAGGTGGCTTAGGAAAACATGGCTCAATATCAGAAAAAGGAACTGTAACCAGACAGAGGTTTAAATAATAAAGCAGCCCATAGTTTATCAGCAGAACTGGCAGAAACATCAGTCTCTCCCTTCACTGCTTTCTACAGCTGTTCTTAAATACTGGAATGGCCTTGCCTTAATCTGGCTCACAAAATAAGTAGCAAATGTTGAAAAAGTTAATGCTTTTTTTTCAAACCAGGAAATGCGCAACTATAAAATATGTGAAACTGTGGCAGACAAGTTACAAAGCATTTTTTTTTCCAATAAAGTAACTTTCTCCCAGTGGTATTCACAGCCCAAACTCAATGTTATTCTGGTAAAAATAGAATCCTTAAGTTTGACCATTTTTTGTTATTGTTCTTGGGAAATGTCTGAGTGACTTTTCTCATTGCTGAGATCAAATAACTGACACTCAAAGTGAAAGGGTAAAGGTTTATTTAACCCACAATTTGTGGAGGTTTCAGTCCATAATTGGTTGGCTCCAAGGCAGGGTGGGACATGGCAGAGGGACAACAGTTCACGGTGGCAGAAAACAGCAATAGCAATGAGAGAGAGAGAGAGAGAGAGAGAGAGAGAGAGAGAGAGAGAGAGAGAGAGAGCTCTGTCTCTTATACTGTGTGAGTGATACACCCTGCCCTGCCCTATGGTGGGTATATTACTCACACTCTTAATTCCAGCATTGGACCATGAGTCAATTACAAACTCTAGATTCAGTCACTCCCCAGAATACTGCCCTTCCCCCAGTGACTGCATGAGACATTCGGGGGACATCCAGACACAAATCACAACAGGAAAATGTAATAATAAAACATCAAAAGTAGGCTTTTTGTCATATATGAAGAAGACAATAAAAAAGGGGAAAAATGTTTCTTACTTTTTTATTTTTAAAACAACATTCCCATTCATTTAGCCAGGTGGGGCCACCTAGTTTTGAGACTACAGGGAATTAACCAAGAAAGAGCATCCTCATGCCCACGTAAGGCATTCCTTGCTATGCCTCCAAGTTGCCAGAGCCCTTAAGTGGATGTGGACCTCAGGAGGAGGACATTTGGTCAAGGATGGAGACAGTGTTCAGGCCTCCCCAGTAACACTGCCCATATGCCTTCAGGGCCATCTTGCTCTAATGTGTTTTCAAACCCCAAATATCCTTCCAGAAGCAACTTCTAAACAGGTGTGAAGGTACATGTAATCCAATCCAGACCAAATACCTAGCAATTCTCCCACTCTGCTGCGTGCTGCATGCCTGTGTTGTAAAGATAGCTCAAAGCATGCTCTGGACTGAAGTACAGCCTATCACTCAGCTAAAGAAGGTGGCTATAGATTCAAGTTGGTAAGCCTTCAAGTTAGAATTATGACTGCTGTGGTTGTGTCTTGAAAGGACTGAATTTTGTAAAATTGGTAACCTACTCACTGTTTAAATCCACAGCCCAAGCTCAACAAATCAAAATAATTCTCAAAGAGTGGTTTCTGGTAGATTTGAAAAGAAATAAATGTTCTCCAACTGGAAGATTTTTGAAAAATAGTAACATTCTTTTCAATTACTGTTGTCTCTGAAAATATCCATTCTTGGGACTAAGGAACAAATGATTTGCAGTGGGGGAGAGAGTAAGGAATTCAACACCACATGGACCCTTGGTACGTTCTCAATTTTTCATTTCCTTTTTTAAGATGAAAGGGATAGTTTTGATTTTACAAAACAGGAATTTATTCAGTAGCCAGAGCCACTCAAGCAGCAATCAGCAACACTGTGTGTTCAAACACTACAATTTCAAATGGTAGAATTTTTATTAGATTAATTAATGTTTCTTTAAAGAATATCTGCCTATTTGGTGAAATGAATGTTTTTAAAATGGAATATGCAAAAAAAAAGGAGGGGCTGGTGAGATGGCTCAGTGGTCTAAAGCACCTACTTAGAACAAGCTCAGCAAAGCACAGGGACCGCGGTTCAATCCCCCAGCACCACATGCCAGCCCGCCCCACCCCCTGGTGGGCTGAGCTGGCCACACACACACACACACACAAATAAATAATAATAATAATAAAAAAATAAAATGGAATATTCTCTATAAATGTCCACTTTCTATGAGGAAAACTTTATTGATTACTAGTATTTCCATTATGGGTCAAAATAGCCAGCCAAGCAGGCTTGAGTCTATCATGCACTGGACACTGTACCCACAGGGCAAAAAAAAAATCTCTCAGAGGTGAAAACAATCTTAGATATTATATTTGTTTTTGGCTCTCCAAGATAGAGCCCTACCGAGTAAAATTCTATTCCTTAGTGTTTCATTTAGCTTAGGGGTTTTTTTTGTCTTAATTCATTTTATTTTGTATAATTCATTTTTATTGATAGCAGAACCAGATAAAAACATTATAGGAAAAGAATCTGATTGTGAAACACTAAACCTGCTGGAAGGTAGACTACATAGAACTTTCTAAGACATAGCTATAGGCAAAGATTACATGAATGAAAATCCAGTGGTACAGAAAATACTACAAAGAATCAACAACTGAGGTATCATCTTATTAAAAAGTTATTTCACAGTGCAAGAAACAACCAGCAATGAAGAGACAACCCACAGCATGAGAAAAACTTTTTTCCAGCTGTTCTTTCTTTTTTTTTTGGCAAAGACATTTAAATAAAATCATACCAAGATGCACAAATATGAAATTGTCCAAAACTTCTTGTAAAGAAAAAAATCATTAAAGCATATACATAAAAATATTAGCTATGGAAGAGCAAAATTAAATAGCATCTTATTCCACATTAGAAAGAAAAAAAAGGACCAAG
>NW_004528802.1:15228-16629 GCF_000260255.1 Octodon degus
TATAGTTACATTCTCTTAATGAATAGAGGGATTTGTTCTAATGGTGTTTGTAAATAGGATATCATGTCCGCATCTTGTAGAGCAATTAACCACTAGGAAGAATGTATGCAGTGTATTAATTATTGAAACTCTCCTACCAAAAAACAAAAACAAAAAACAAATAGTTCAGCTGATTAGGGCTACTGTAAGCAGGCACAGGGGCCAGGGTTCGATCCCCAGGCCTGCCATGCCAGCCCCACCCCCGGGGCAAGCTGAGACTGCAATTGAGATTGGGCGTGGTGGCGCACACCTGTAATCCCAGCTCTTGGGAGGCTGTAAACAAGGGAATCACTACAAGTCCAATCTAGCAGTGAGACACTGAACACCCTGTTGATCCTTCCTTAAAATACAACAAAACAAAACATCACAGAAGAAAGAAACTCCAATTTAAAGCCAGTTTTGTGGATTTTTGCTCCTGATAAGTTTTCTCTCATAAAGTCACCTCCACTATCCCAAGAGAAATGATTTTCCCCATTGCTGATGGAAAGTAAAGTCTTCTCATAAGGAGGATTTCCCCTTCCAGAAATTCAAAACAACAAAAAGTGTCAGACAATGGGAGTGTGTGCCAACAAAGAAGGTTTTCCAACATTCAGACAGAATAATTTGTTTTTCATGGTTTATAGGTAGCAGATAAAACCTACATGGAAAATGGACAAGGAGAGATGGAAAATAAGACACAAAATCTGGAATTGTATGTTTAAAAAGCAATTTGTTTTATTTCAGCTGTGCCCAGAAATAACTTGAGGTTAACAAGTGAGTATTTCTCCTGGAAGCAGCAGCTACAATTAGGTCACCAACTTAGAGAAGACGTAGGTGGAAATTTGAACACCAACTCTATCATTATAAAGGTACTTTATCAGCAGAACTGTCAGTTATGGATTGTTGACTTAAAATGATTAAGAGGCTAATATATCAAAGGAGAAAGCAAAGAGTTTGTGGAGGGTCCTCTCAGGACTAACAGTAGCTGAGGGCCCAAATATGGGAAAGTTGCTGTAATAACGTCTTTGGGGGTTTGGTTTGAATGGCTTTCCTTCAACACCAATCTGAACTGGGAAAAATGGAGTTTTCCTCTTGGGGTCCCTGTTTTTGTCACAGAAGTTGGGGCCATGTATTGGAGTCTAACTGTGATAAAATGACAAATCCATTACTGTTTAAGCTAACCAATGCACGATACTACTTTTTTACTTTCTAGTGGAAAGCTGGATGCAATATCTACAATATAACCATTTAAACCTTTTGGTATTTTTCCCCACAATTTATTGATAAACAAATAGCAATAAGACAGTTTCAAATTAAATTGGTAGGGGAGTTTCAATAGTTAACATATTGCATACATTCTTCCTAGTGGTTAATTGCTCTACA
>NW_004528803.1:0-3072 GCF_000260255.1 Octodon degus
TTTGTTCTAATGGTGTTTGTAAATAGGATCACAAGTCCACTTGTTGTACAGCAATTAACCACTAAGAAGAATATATGCAGTGTATTATTTGTTGAATCTGTACTTCTGATTGGACTTGAAACTGTCTCATTGCTATCTGTTTATCAATAAAAGTTTGAAAAAAAAAAGGTTAGGGGAAACAGAGAAATTGAAGAAGAGGTAGAGGTTATATATAAGGCTGGAGGGCGAAGTGGGTCATGCAAAGATTGTGAAAATGGTGTAGAAAACAGGAAGGAATTAAAAAAGGAAGAAATGAAGAATAAAACCCACAAATAAATTAAAAATCATATTCATATTCTTATATGATAAGATCAAACAATAAAGAAGAAATATAACAAGAAAAGGGTAAGAGACAAAATTTGTCTGTTTTAAAGTTTGTCTGTGCTGTGATTAGTAAAACAGTGTGTTGTGATGGAGTACAAATCCAACTTTATTTATCGTAGCATGATAGAAGTAGTTTTATAGTAGAGTAGTGGATTAAAAAGCTTTTGAATAGAAAGAAAACCAGGTGGCAACATTTAAGAACTTTGGTGGACTCTGGGCAGCCTGTGGGCTCTGGGAAGCTCTGACTTTTCTCAGTTCCCAGTGCAGAGGCATGGAGCTTCTGTTAGTGCAGGTCTAAATTTTACAGAACTTAAGAGGACTCTGAATGTCCTGTGATATGCAGGAGAGCTCCAATTTGTGGAGCCAACACAAGCAGGTGCAGGGTATCATGAACTTATTTAAGAACTTTTGCTGTCTCTGGGCAGCCTGCTGAACTCTGTCTGGGTGCTCAGAGCTTCAAAAATGCGAAAATGGGGAGAAAAAGACAATCTCAATCCTTTAGGCCACCAAGAAGAAATCAAGGAGACAAAGACATACAATAACTAGGAAGTCAAACAACTGAAAGCGCTGAAATGATAGCAATGGAAGTAAATAAACAAGTTCATCAGGCTATAGATGAAATAAGATCAGAAATAATCTCTCGGGTCCAAAAAAGAAATGACAAGAATTGTGAAAGAACTGCTCAGCCCAGCTAAGGAAAATATAGATTAAAAAAATAGAGAATAAAAAAGTGATGAAAATACAGAATGCACAAAATAAAGAATTAGAATGCATGAAACACAATCAAACAGATATCCAGGAAATTAAGAACTTCATTGAAAGCTGACAAAACCACTTGAATAAAACTGAAGATAGACTTTCAGATGTTGGAGACAGGGATGCAGCTAATGAATGTGAAAGGAGAGATCTCTTAAAACTAACAATGAATGAGGAAATAAGAATTCAGCAGCTAAAAGATGATGCAAAGAAAAATAACATAATAATAGATGTCAATAAAGCAGTGGGAGACAGCACAAATGACATAAAAAGATATTCGCCGGAGTACTAGGGTAAAGATTTTTTAAAATGAGAAAAGAACCTCACACACAGTAAAGTGAGAAAAGTAGAAATCCAAACAGCTATTAAGCATAATAAATCTACACCTAGAAACATAGTCATAAAAATCTCAGAAATTTAGCAAAAGAATAGAATATTACAAGCTGCTAGAGAGAAGAGATCAACTACAATGGAAAGCCCATCAGAATCATGGCATATTTCTCAACACAAAACATCAAATCAAGAAAAGCTTGAAGTGAAGTATTTCAATTCCTGAAAGAAAATAACTTCCAACCCAGATTGATGTACCATGAAAAACTGTCTATCAAATTCAATGGCAAAATAAAATCCTTCCATGATAAAGTATAATTGAAGAAATTCATTACCACAAGAACCTAACCTATAAAGAGTACTGACAGATATTCTAGAAAAGAGACAGATGTGATCACATCTTAAAGACAAATAGGAAAAAAAGACAAACAGAAAGGAAGCACCAACCAGAACAAGTATTTAAAAAGAGGGAAAAAGTGTGGAACATGTAGCAGGAAAATGATATGAAAAAGATAAGGCAATACATATCAGTTATAACTATCAATGTAAAAAGCTTCAATTTACCCATCACAAGAAACAGACTTGTGAATTAAGAAACAAAATCCAACGATATGCTTCATGCAGGAAACACATGTAAGTCAAAGGAAATTCACAGACTAAAAGTCAATGGATGGAAAACAAGCCTCCATGCCAAAGGAAGTCAGAAAAAGCAGGGTTGGGCATCATGGTTTCTGACAACATAATCATCAAACCAAAAATCAATCAAAGAGATAAACAAGGTCACTACATACTTGTTAATGGAAAATGGCAAAAGGAAGAGAGAGTAATTATAAATATATATGCAAGAAATGTAGGAGTACCCACCTACATAAGACAAATTATAATAGACATAAAAAATAAAATGAGCAACAAGACAATAGTAATGGGGACATTTATTGTGTCACTGTCACAGTGAGATACATCAACTGGAAAAAAAATCTGCAGAGAAATAACAGTACTAAACCAAACTTGTGAAGAAATTCAGTTGGTAGACCTTTACAGAGTGTATCACCCAGCAACAACAGAGTATGAATTTTTCTTAGCTGCACATGGGACATGATTCAAAATAGACCATATACTAGCACATACAGCACTTGTAAGTAAATGCAAAAGAATTGAAGTAATCCCATGTATACTATTCTGACAACAGTGCAATACACCTGGAAATTTCTAACAAACTACAAAGCACCATAAAAACATGGAAGTTAAATAACAAACAGTGGATCACAGATGAAGTTAAAGAAAAAAAAATTAAAATATTTATAATCAAATGAAAATTCAGAATCAATTTACCAAAACATGTGGGATGCAATGAAAGGTGTCATAAGAGGAAAATTTTAAGTGGTAAATTCCGGGCCAGGGAGATAGCTCAATAAGTACTTGCCTGGCAAGTGCAAGATCCTGAGTTCCATCCCTGCTACTTTAAATAAATAAATAAACAAACAAATAAATGAATAAGTAACTCACGTCAATAATTTCTGACATTGTCAATTAAACAGAAGACTCAATGCTATTATGGGCTTCTGTACTCTTTTAGAATATTTTGCTGAGTTTACACACCTATAATATTCAACAACGGAACTT
>NW_004528804.1:0-559 GCF_000260255.1 Octodon degus
GTTTTTTGAGATTTGGGTCTTGCTGTGTAGTTCATGTTGGCTTTGAACTCACTTTGTAGTCCAGGATGGTCTCAAATTCACAGCAATCCTTTTGCCTCTGCCTCTAAAGTGCTGGGATTACGGGTGTGCATTGCCATGCCTGGTGCTTTTTCCCGTTTGTTTTTTTTTTGTGAAATAATTCTATTAAATATTATTTATAGTAACAAAATTGCAAATAACCTGAATGTACAATAACAGGTAAATATTAATAGTGGTCATCTACCTTATAGAAAATGATAGTCATAAAAATGATAAAATCATTAAAATGTTTGTGAAGCTTTTAAAATAACCAAAAGTAGGTAGATGTAGTGGCACATACCTATAAGCCAGGTATTTAAGAGGCAGGAAGATCAAAAGTTTGAGGCCAGCCTGAAAACAATTTAGCAAGACTCTGTCTCAAAATAAATTTTAGAAGGGCTAGGGATACAGCTCAGTGGTAAAGTACTTGTCTAGCATGCATAAGGCCCTGGGTTTGATTCTCAGTAACACACACAACACACACACACACACACACACACAC
>NW_004528804.1:1931-3095 GCF_000260255.1 Octodon degus
AAAAAAAAAAAAAAAAAAAAAAAAACAACAACCAACCCAAACATTAAAAAGTTAATTGATCAACAAAAAAAGATTTAACAGGAGCAGAGGAAGAAAAATGTTTGGTGCCACTTCTTCCAAAGAGCCAAAAGCTATTATTTGCCTTTTTGTTGATACAATTAAACAAAGCTAGAATTTTAAGAGTATTTGTGGAAAGCGTTCAGGAAACCACTAGCAGAATCAGAGGAAAGTCCACCCTCAAAGCTAACAGTAGAAAGATAAGAGCAAACAAAATCCAGTCTGCAGAGCAAATGACAAAAATGAAAAGAAACAGCAGGCACGCATGAAAACAAAGACACAAAATCATGGCAGCCCTGAGACTAAGCATGATAAGTTGTTATTAAATTTAGATTCCCTATTAATAGAAAAAGCTTCTCAGATTGTAGGAAAAATTAAATCCAATACTTGCTGCTAATAAAAAATACACCTAGATAAAATAACATAAGGAGACTATCTAAAAGATAGGCAAAAATGTAATAAGCAAGTTTACAGTGAATAAGATAGCACTATTAACTTAAAATTGAATTCCATACAAGAAATGTGAGATGTTATTTTGATTTAATATAAATGTTACACACAGAAGATAAATAGCAATAGAGACAATTTGCAAGTGGAAAATATAATTTGTTAGCTATGGGAGTGTGGTAGAACCAATACTTCTGTGTGCCTAATTTCCTTCTCCTTCCTGGGCATATAGAAAAACTATATTGGCCAGTTGCCTTTCAGTGAGGTGGAGACAGACAGGCTACCAGGACAGACAGTGGAATGTGAGGGCCTCCTCACCAAGGACACCACCATCATACTCCTCTTTAGCAGGACAGGCTGAACACTGACCTGAGGTCGCAAGGTGCAAGTGGCCAGTACTGCAACTTTCCTACAAATTGGTTACTAATGCTGACTTTACACACGAAGAAATAAACACTCACCTGCTCACCCATGTTCTTTGAAGCCTCTGAGCTTTAGTACTTTATTTCCTGCTGCAACATAACCTAGTCTGTCTTAATACTGCCAAAATGATCAGTAAGTTCAAATTAAACTATGACTTTCAATTTGTTAAACTTAAAACATTAATATCCAGCATAGTGAGGGTAAATAATTCAATAAATGAATCAAATATGCAGCCTC
>NW_004528805.1:0-499 GCF_000260255.1 Octodon degus
AATCGGACTAGTAAGAGAGGACTGAAGAATCCACTGAATTTATCAAAGTAAAATAGACATAAACTTCATTTTATCTCAAATGACCATTTTGGAATGGACCTTTCTTTTCTTTTTTTTTCTTTCAGGTGAAATTTCAATTGAGGTGTCACTCCATAGACACAATACCCAAAGCAGAACTCATGATGAAAGAACAAGTCAGTTGGACTTTGGTAAGTTGAGTTTTGTTCCGTATAAATGCTGTTAAAATTATCAAAAGATAGGCTACAGTGTGAAAAAAATATTGACAAAACATCACTAATAGTACAGAAAGTCATAGTATTTTGAGAGTTGGGGGAAGGAAGCTAGATGAAGAAGTACAATAGACAGGGCAAAGACTACGAGCATCTCTGACATTATTCATTTAAAAAAACTCATGGAATTTAAATACAGAGTGTGCACCTTAATGTAAACTATGTGATTCTGTTGTTAATATGAATTTATGACTACTCCATGGTAATAG
>NW_004528805.1:1870-3028 GCF_000260255.1 Octodon degus
CCCTTTTTTGTTTAGTTCCATCATTTGAATATTATAAATGTGTTAACTCAGCAAAGTATTCTAAAAGAGTAATCCATAATAGTATTGGGTCTTCCGCTTGACTAGCAGTGCCAGAAATTGTTGACCTGAGTCCCCTACAGCTCAACATAACAACATGGCTTTACTCCTTGTACTTCATTTTTATATTTTTTTGCTGGATGGTTAAGACAAAGATAAAGCAGGACATATGTAACAGGAGTTGTAGCTTTAAAAGCAAGTTATCATTTGTCAGTAGAAGAATTTGATCATAGCAAATAGCATAGCAATTTTATAGTATCAAAGTTGGGGAACACATCAAATGTCCCATAATATTCATTTTAAATTAATTTTATATTAATTGAAGTAAGCGCAATGCAATTGCACAAGTACAACTGAGAAGGTTTATCAAAACCTTATTGCATCCTCTACTAAATATTTTGTTCCCTTCTGGTATTATAGGTTATTGTTAGCTTTGTGCCTTCCATAACGCTTCCTGACTCTCCCATGGACAATGCTAGCTCTTGTTCTGACCCTTGAGCTGGCAGATTTAGGCATTAATACACCACTTTTTTTATCTGCAATGTGCATCACCCTTTTCCTCAGCTTTTTGGCCTTCTAGAGCATGATATATTCTCATATAAGTGAATAGGATTAAAAAACAAAGCATATTGTTCTCTGCTATTATTTGCCTTCATTTTTTATTCAGTATTGATTTCATAAAAATCAGCTACCATAGGATTTCAGATGTTCATCTTTCAGTACATTGTGTTCTATAAGGATTTTTGTTATATATAATAAATTTAACATATAATAGGTCAATACACATTATATATGTATTGACATAACATTTTTCTTTATATTTCAATGTTTTCTAGTAGTTTTACATTGGTTTATACTAGTATGTAGATACAGTAGTGTTCCTGGGTTTGCTCATATACATGCTACCAGCTGCAACATAGGGTAGATATTTGCAAAGGTGAGATAAATTTTAAGTAATCCAGGCAGGTGAGGTGACTTTTCTGCCTTTTCAGGCCTTCATCCAAGTTCTGCACATTGCCAGTCTCCCTAGCATAATGAGGTACATTATCAGAGAAACATCAAATGGGGACTCAAGTGAACACCTACTCTTTGTTTCTTCTT
>NW_004528806.1:0-3084 GCF_000260255.1 Octodon degus
GTCTTCATAGTGGTTATTCATAGTACAAGATGCAGACATGATATCCTGTCCAAACACTATTAATACCAATCTTTCTATTCATTGAATTAAGAGACAGCAGTTGTATATCTGTCCTAACTATTTTGAATATACAGATACTAAATGGTCCTTCAACATTTAAAAAACTTTACCTTTGTTCCTTATAACCAATAATGAATAATTTCTTTGCATTCAGAGCAATAAGATGCAAAATGCTGAAATTCAAATTCTACATGGAAACTTAGAAGTTGTCTGTCTGGAATTCTTCACACATGAGTGCATGCACATTCTCTCTCTCTCTCTCTCTCTCTCTCTCTCTCTCTCTCTCTCTCTCTCTCTCTCCCTCTCCCTCTCTCTCTCTCTCTCCCATCCTATGCAGCAGATTAGGTGTATTTTAAGGATAAGTACACTAAACTCTTCCTGGGCTTCAAAGTTTTCAATAACTGTGTATATTAAAATGCCCTGTTAAATGTTCTACACTGGGGGCCGGCGAGATAGCTCAGTGGGCTAAAGCGCTGCTTAGGCAAGCGCAGGGACCGTGGTTCAACCCCCAACACAACATGCCGCACAGCTCTGTCCCCAGAGTGGGCTGAGCCAGCCACAGAGTCAAGGCATAGTGGCGTATACCCACAATCCTAGCATTGAGGAGGCTGAAAGCAGGAGGATCACTGAGTCCGAGTGAGACCCTGTAACAGTCAAATACATTAAAAAACAGAAAAGTTCTGCATTTTCTCCAATGTATTTAATTCAGAGTCCCAGTAATTTACTTTTGCTGGATTATTTATTTATTTACTTATGTATTTATGCCACTAAGTGTATAGCAAAAGCTTTTATCTACTTTGCTTTCCCTTCCCTGCTTGTCTTATCTTCTCCCATCCTTGCAAGCCTATTTATCTGATTTTAAAATATTTATTCCATTTTTATTCATTAAAACTATTCTCACCAAATTTCAAGTTATCAGTACACTGTAACTCCAATATGTATTTGAAAAAAACTAAAACTTCTGAAAGAATTCTGGATTTTAACTCCCTTTTGCTTTTTCTTTATGAAGACCGCGTCAGTGCGGTTTCACTATCTTGCTTTCTGCTTGTGCTGGTCCTGTCTGCAGCACGTGCTGACCACTTTCCTCCTGGGAGCGGGTGCCGGACACAGCGCATCTCGCCTCCGCTCTCCCCCTTTCACTCTCCTCCCCACCGCTCCCTTGTTCTCCTGGGCATTTTGCCAGAGATCGGGCTCCCTCGCTCCTACCTCAGCGCTCTCAGCCTGGCAGGGCCGCGCAGCTTCCTCAGCTGGAGGAGCACAGGTCTCCTCTTCTCTCCTGCAGAGAGGTCCGGATTCTCAAGGCGTCTACCACTGATCACCTGCAGGCTGTTGACGGCGGACAGGCCGGCCCTGACAGAGCCAGGTCACTGAGGACAGTCAGGTTTCCCGGGCCTGCAGACTGTCAAACACAGCTTTGCTCCTTGTAAACATGCCATTTACCTAAGTCACACTGACTGCTTTCTAGATATAATTAAGGTAGAGCTTTATGGTTAGTGACAGCATCGGCTTCCATGAGTTCTTATTAAAAACTTAAATTTAGTCTTGAATGAAAAAACACAGACCTCACTCGACCGCTTCCACTGTTTCTAGTTTAGGCTGGGAGCGGCTACGGCCCCAGCCTGCTAAGTCTTTTCACTGCAGACCTTCCTAGGAGGGTGGCATGCTGGTGTTCCTTGGGGATACTAACATTTTCTGAAATAGCTTCCCTGAGCCAGCTCTTCTGGTGTTCACTGCAATTGCAAGCAAAAAGGGAGCCAGCTAACTAAGAATTAAATAAGAATTAGGGCGCTTGCATCATTATTGAATTTCACCATCACTTCGTAAAATGAATTAGGGCAACGTGCTTGGTTCTACCGTGATTATGCTTTTCTACTTGTAAAATGAAAAATCTGTTAGTGATTTTTAAATGATAGTGTTCATAAATTAAGATCATGTATAAGAATAAAAAGTACATCATAAATCCAATATATTTAGACAGATTATTCTAGCAGCAGCCTACTGCCAAATTATGCTAGGTCATTTTGAAAATAGATTTCAACCTTAGCAATTAATATATTTCTGTGGGAAGGAGGTCAAGTAAAGGAGCAGTCTGGTGAACACTGGCAAATGAATTTCTATCTTATACCAGAGCGTACAGTTAGTATTCTGGAATATTTAAAATATTTTATTAAAAGAGATTTATATCATTGGAAATTGCAGTACTACCTATGAGTTCTATTCGTCAAATATGACAATATTTTACATACAAAAAGAGGGAAACAAACAGAACTAGATGACTTTAAAAGACTGTCTATACAATTAATTTGAAAATAACATTATGTAATACAACAATCATTGTAGAATTCCTATTATTTTGTTTAGTAAAATTCTGTATCGCTTCCAAGGTTTTTCCATTTTGTATTAACTTTAAAAATAATTTTAAAAAGCTGTCTCTTTTAGGTCAATTCCTTATTTAGACACCTCGAGTAATCACGTCACATTTTTGCCTTAGAAGAAGGCACCATCTTGAATTCGGCTTGGAAATCTATTTACATAAGGCAGCACAAGGTCATTATTCAAATGTTTTCAAAAATGTCTGCCTGCTTTAGACAACTTACAGTGAAGTGAAATCATGTCCCGCAAACACCCGGGACAGCTTTCCTCTCTGGGCTATTAAGCCGGCATCACACCCTGTGCCGCTTTGGGCCTCGTTGGTGTGCCGGGCCCTGTTCTTGCTGCAGCGGGGTTTTGGGCCTGTGCTGTGCTTAGTGTGTCCACAGAGGGGTCTCGGGCCTGTGCCGGGCTGTGCTTAGTGTGACCACAGCGGGGTCTCGGGCCTGTACTATGCTTAGTGTGACCACAGCAGGGTCTCAGGCCTGTGCTGTGCTTAGTGTGACTACAGCAGGCTCGGGCCTGTGCCGGACTGTGCTTTGTATGACCCCAGCGGGGTCTCGGGCCTGTGCCAGGCTGTGCTTAGTGTGACCAGAATGGGGTATCGGGCCTGTGCTGTGCTTAGTGTGACTATAGCGGGCTCGGGCCTGTGCC
>NW_004528807.1:0-3015 GCF_000260255.1 Octodon degus
CCTGGTTTAGTGCCGCGTTTCAAACCCAGACCCTTTAAAAAAGCCCCCTGTAAAGGCAAATGGAATCTGGCAGGCGCGGGCACGAGGCTCCGTCGGCTCCCTGCAGGGTGGCCACTCACCGGCCAGGCGAAACTGAAAGGCAGGACGATGCGATTTCGGTCATTGCCACGGCTGGCCTTGAGGTTGAAAGTGTTGCCTCCGATGACAGGCGTGGACCCCGAGCCGAAGCTGCAGGGCCCCCCGGCCGTGACTCGGGACTGATACTCCTTGAGGCACACTTTGAAGTACGTGTCACACTCATCGCGGGAGCACTTGCGGTCCCCTGGGTTCCGGGCGCCGCCGCAGCAGTTCCCGTTCTGCAGCTCTCCATTTGCGTTCTGCATGGACAGGATCTCCAACTCGAACTGACCCGAGGCCCCGCACACCTGCGGGCGAAGAAGGCAGAAGGTCAGCACGGGAGAAAACTGCTGGCTGCAAGGGTGGAGGTGGCGACTCCCCTCGACGAGTCCTCGGCGTGAGCCAAGGAAAAAAATTTTTTTTGCAGAACTAGGTTCAAGGACGAGTGCGGGGGAAAAAATCCCACGATCGCATAGGTTGGAAACCCGGGAGGTGCGAGCGGAGCAAAAGCGCTCTGTGCGTCCAGGAGGGGTCAGACTTCGGAGGCCGGGGGCTCTTCTGGAGGACTTGGCGCTCCAGCGCCCAGGTGTAGCCACTGGGACGCAGGGCCGGCAGCCGGGCGTACAAGCACCCGCGTCTCGGGCGGCGCGAGGGGAGTGGAGGAAAGAGGAGAGAAGGAAACAGAGAAGGGAAGAGCAGAGAAGGGAAGAGCAGAGAAGGGAAGGAAAGGAGGTCGGCCGGGAAGAAGAAGCGGCGAGAGGCTCCTACCTTGGCTCGCAGGGCGCAGAGCAGGGCGAGCAGGAGGCTCAGGGGGCGCCCGGGCCGGCCGCGCGCCCGTGGAGACCGCATCACTGCGCCGCGCGCCGCGGGCACTCGGGACGCCGCCGCCGCCGCTGCTCGCGCTGGAGCTCCCGCCTGTGCCACCGTCGCCGCTGCCCCTGCGGCCGCCGCGTCCCGGCTCTAATATACTCCGCCGATTGGAGCATGCACGACTGGAAAACAACACTTTTCAAAAGCTCTTTCAGGAGCGGCCCGTTCCAGAAGGCAAAGAGCCCGGCCTCCTTTTATTATTCTGATCGCTTCTTTGAGACGCTCCCCCTCCTCTTCACCTCCTGGCTTTCTTTCCTTCTCTCGCGCTCCCCTTCTTTTATTATTATGATTATGCGCAGCCTTTTATTTCCTTTCAGGTCAGCTGCATGAAAAGGGGGGAGGGAGGGTAGGAAAAAAAATCCGAGCGAGTTTGCGGGCCGGCTGCAGGTAGCACAATGACGCGTGCCCGCCTGGCTCTCGGAGAGGGACCGGGAGAGCCCGTCTGGGAGCCGCGGTCCGGGCTGGCCACCTCTACCCAGCACGCCTGGCAAGGCGCATGCGCGTCTATTAATATTCATGAGGGGCGTGTCCTCTCCTGACACGCCCCTTCCCTCCGGATTGACGGGGAGGGCTGGAAAGAACTTGGAAGGGACCAGGCTGGCGGTCGCGCGGGGTGGCGGAGGCGTTCGAGGCCACACGCAGACCCCTCGCCCTCGGGAGAGCGCGGGACGCCCCTCTAGGGCTCGGATTAGGGACCCTCGGTGTAGACGCCGGGGCATACCCTGAGCTGGCCGCTTCCGCCTTGCGCGCCGCGGGTGGCAGCTGCGGCTCTCGCTGGGGAGGAGGGCGCGCCCGCGGGGAGCCCGGCCCGCTTCCCGGCTAGAGCGAGCGGCCGCTCCGAGTGCTGGGCTGGCGGCGGCGAGGCGGGCGCACTTGCAGCCGTCTGCTCGCCCGCCGGAGGCGAGCTGGGCAGGCATTGCTGAGAATTTTGCAAAACTTTCCCGGAGCCAGGCTGGCCGCAGATTCGAGGGAAAGCCTCGGCTGGGCGCCACCCCTGCCAAATCCAAGTCTGCAGAGCCTCGGAGGGCTCCCAGCTTCCTCGCCAAGCCAGGCGGAGGCCAGGACGGCGGGCACGCCGGGGCCCGACCGCGCTTGGAAAGGGCGGGCGGGCCGCTAGGTCGGGGGGCTTCCGTACCCCGGGCCGCAGTGCCGGGATTGCACCTGTAGGCGGCCTCCAAGCCCCTCTCTGGGTGACAGGAGGTGGGCCTGGAAAGGACCATTTCACCACGCCTCCCGCTCCCCAGCTGGACCTCTCTAAGGTGGCGTGGAAACTGATGACATTTTCCACCTCGAGGCGGGTCTTCCAATTAGCCGCGACACCCCTGGTCATAATCAAGGTCAAAGGAAACCCGCCGGCCAGCTGAAGCTTCTGTCAGCCAGCGTTAAGGGGAGGTTTTTAAGAAAATAGACATTTTCTTAAAAGGGGTGGGAAGAGGTTTAGCCCTCATATTAGGTATGTCCTGCAGAAAAGCGCGGCTACTCAGACGCCTCTGGGACTCTAGCCCTCGTAGACTGTTAGGATATGAGGTGGACTGGGTCAAGGGAAAATAAGTTTCAACTGCCAAGTTAAGAGCACGTGAAAAGGCAGGTATTTGTAGTAATCTGCTTACTGCATTTCATGAGAAGTAAAACTACGACCTTTTCCATACCAGATACTCTAGAAGATAAAAGCAGCTAACTGATCTCTTTACTCTGCTTCAAAGCTACCAAGGTTGGCTTAGGAATCTCTGCATTTGAATAGCTAAGAAAATGCACCTGAGAAAGATGCTTTCTTAATAGAAATAGGCCCCATTTTGGTCATTCGTGAGAAAATCGGTTATTTGGGGAGGGAGGTAGCCAAGAACAGAACGGACTTACAACTGGTCATGTTAGCTGGTGGAGGCAGCAGCCACCTGGGAGTTGTCCCTTGCTGCAGTCTCTAGTGCCCCCTCCCCAGATTACCCAACATGCAAGGCATCCAGTAATCAGTAATCTTAAATTCTGGCCTAAGTTTGTATAAACACCAGCCCCCCCTTCTACCCCCCAGTC
>NW_004528808.1:0-930 GCF_000260255.1 Octodon degus
AGAAAGGAGAATTTATGTCTTCCTAAAAAAAACTCTGCAAAAAATTCTGGAGCAGACCTGTATGCAGACAGCTTAGACATCAGAAAAAACTCCTAAAAGACAGAAAGAGTAGCAAAATGTCACGTATGTTCAAACAAAAGAGTCAGGAAACCAAAATACCATGTTATCAGTGTAACTTATCTTGTATGTGGAACATGCCGTTTTCATGCGTGAAAACTACCATGCATATGATCATTCAAGTACAGATTACTTTTGTGGTAGAGTTTTATGTACGTTCACTGTAGCGCACATTGTTTTTTGATGGAAACCACTATGAAGCAGCTCTGAGCAGGATGTAAGTGTCCAATTGGCTTTCAATGCCTACTTGGGGGTCTGTCCACGCTGAGGCTCCTGATCTGGAGATGGGCAGAGGCTCATAGTAAGTGAACCTCTTTGAGTCCCTGATCCCAGCTGAGGCCTGCAGTGGCAGGTGAAGCCTCGAAGCCTCCCTGGAGAAGACAAGGCCACAGCTAAGGACGCCTGCTCCAAGCTCCATTAACTAGACAAGGACTGTAGCTGCAGACATCTCACTCCTGTGGGGAAGCCCTTCATGGAGGTAACATAGTTCTCCTAAATGCACATGATGGATTAGTGGAGAAATTACTGAGTGGACTTCCTCATCCGTGAATGGTCCTGCTCAGATGTCCACGCTCTTCAGTATTCTCCTCCTTTGATAATTAAATAGACAATTGCCACCTAGAGGATGTCTTTGTCTTAAGGTCTGCCACATCTGAAAATCTGTGAAAGGGTTTATCATTCTGGAGCCTTAAAATCATACCACTTAACTTATTTATTTGTTTGTATTTAGGACAGGGTCTACAGTGTCTATAGGGCCTCATTATGTAGATCTGACTTGTCGTGATCTGCCTGTGTTCAGCCTCCCAAAAGCTG
>NW_004528808.1:2479-2998 GCF_000260255.1 Octodon degus
GTAAGAACATATGCAAAAAATTTATCTCTAGAGGCACCGGAAAAGTTCATGTATGTTACACTCTCTACGCAACGAGGTGGCTTCAAAAAAACTGAAAATTAAACAGTCTGATCTCACATTTAACCAGAAAACAGGAGAAAGCATGAATGCAGTCCCCCACTACCACAAATTATGTAGTGGAGTTTCAACACATTTGGAGAAATCGCAGGGTTTAGCACATCCAGAGTTCAATAAATAAACTTCGCCCTGGGAAAACCACCTTCGTGATCATGGTATCTCCCCTGCCAGGTAAGTATGACCACTGTTGCACCCTCCCGCATAAGCCTCCTGAGTGCCTCACTCTTCACTCATACTCATTTGCCTTCACACACTCTCGGGTCCTCCTAGCCTGTCCATGCAGCAGATGCACCCAGCTTCCAAAATCCTCCCTACATTATCTCCCTGGTCCAGGAAAATCATCAGGTTTCAACACCAGGGATCCAACCATGCCTTATCTGCATAAGACCCGCCCCTCGTGAC
>NW_004528809.1:0-812 GCF_000260255.1 Octodon degus
GTATGCCAGGCCTGAGCTGTGCCTGGAGGGGGCAAGGTGAAGTAGGAGGAAGAGGCAGCTCTCTGCACACACTCACAAAACCTGGGCTAGGACTGGGTCTGGGGCCTCCGGGATGGGGCAAAAATTCCTACTGGGTGGGCGTGGTGGGGAAGGCACTGCGGAGTGCTGGGGGGCGGCCCAAGGGGCTCGAGACGGTCCAGCCCACTCTGCGCCTTGGCTGCGCCTGGTCCCGCCAGCGCAGGGTAGCAGGAAGTTCTCCGCACACTCACCGGACCTGGGCTAGGACTGGGTCTGGGGGCTCCCGGAACTCGGCAGAAAATCCTACTCGGTGGGTGTGGTGGGGGAGGCACCTCAATGTGGTTTTAATTTGCATTTCACGAATGGCTAGTGATGTGAAGCATTTTTTCATATATTTACTCGCCTGTTTAAATTCTTCCTCTGAGAAGTGTGTGTTCATCTCGGATGCCCATATCTGGATTGGGTCTTTAAATTTGGGTCCCTAGTGTTTTTCAGTTCTTTATAGATTCTAGAGAGCAGACCTTTCTCAGAGTACTCATTTGTCATGTTTTTTCCAAATTTGTGGGTTGCCTTTTCACTTTGTTGGTAATTTCTTTTAACATGAAAAATCTTCTCAGTAAGAGCATGTCCCAGTTGTTAAGTCTTTCAACTGTGACCCGTGCGATTTGATTCCTGTCCATGAACTCTTTGCCTACCCCTATGTCTTCGAGAGTTCCTCCTATTTTCTCTTCCAGGAGATTTAGTGTCTCTGCTTTAATGTTTAGATCTTTAATCCATTTTGACTTTAGTTTAGT
>NW_004528809.1:1590-2806 GCF_000260255.1 Octodon degus
CAAATAAAGATAATTTAACTTCTTCTTTGCCTATTTTTCTTCCTTTTTTTTCTTTCTCTTGTCTGTCTATAGCTAATGATTCCAGTACTATATTGAATAGGAGGGGTGATCAAGGATATCCTTGTCTTGTACCCGATCTAAGAGTAAAAGATTTCAGTTTTTCCCCATTTAGGATTATGTTAGCTGTTGGCTTTTCATTAATGGATTTAACCAGATTGATGTAGAGGCCACCTATTCCAATTTTCTATAGGACTTTGCACATGAATGAGTGTTGGACTTTGTCAAAACCCTTTTCTGCATCAATGGAGATGATCATGTGGTTTTTAGTTTTCGCCCTATTGATATAATGTATTACATTGATAGATTTTCGAATATTGAACCATCCTTGCCTTTCTGGGATGAATCCTACCTGGTCATGGTGTATGATCTTCTTGATTATTTGCTGTATTCTATTTGCTAGTATATTACTGAGGATTTTGGCATCTATGTTCATGAGGGACATAGTCCTGTACTTCTCTTTCTTAGTTGCATCTTTCCCTGGTTTTGGTATCAATATAATACTTGTCTCAAGGAATGATTTTGGTAGGATTGCTTCCTTTTAAATTTCATGGAAGAGTTTGAGGAGTATAGCGACTACATCTTCTGTAAATGTCTTGTAGAATTCACCTGTGAATCCATCCAGACCTGGACTTTTCTTTGCCGGTAGGTTTTTAATTACATCTTGTATTTCATTGGGTGTTATTGGTCTATTGAGAGTGTTTATATCTTGTCGATTCAGTTGTAGTAATTCGTACCTTTCTAGGAATCTGTCCATTTCTTCAGTGTCTTCTATTCTGTGAAAGTAAAGATTCTCAATGTAGCTATTGATAATCTTCTGAATTACTACTGAGATGTGGTAATTACACCCTTTTCATTTCTTATTGCTTGTAGTTCAATTTTTTACTTTCCTCTGTTTGATGAGGTTAGCTAGGGGCTTATCAATTTTATTTGATCTTTCAAAGAACCAGCTTTTTGCTTTTTAATTCTTTGAATTGTTTTCTTCATGTCAATTGAATTAATTTCTGCTCTAAACTTTATGTTTTCCTCCCATCCTTGGGCTCTGGGTTTGGTTTGCTCTTCCTTTTCTAGTTGTAGAAGGTACAACATTATGGTAGTTGTTTGTTCCCGTTCTGTTTTCCTAATGTGTGAGTTCACAGCTATGAATTTCCCTCTGAGA
>NW_004528810.1:0-1108 GCF_000260255.1 Octodon degus
GTCATGCTTAAGTATATGCAAGAAAACAGAAATTATCCCATGCACATTATCTGACCACAGTGCAATGAAACTGGAAATAAATGGCAGAAGAAAACCTAAATACATGGAAATTAAATGACACCCTATTCAGCAGCCAATGGGTCAGAGATGAAGTTAAACAAGAAATTCAGCAATATCTACAATTCAATGAAAATTCAAGCACAACTTATCGGAATTTATGGGGTACGATGAAAGCAGTTCTCAGAAGGAAAGTCATAGCTGTGAACTCACACATTAGGAAAACAGAAAGGGAACAAATAAATACCCTACTGTTGTACCATGAACAACTAGAAAAGGACGAGCAAACCAAACCCAGAGCCCAAAGATGGGAAGAAATCATAAGGATTAGAGGAGAAATTAATTCAATTCAGATGAAGAAAACAATTCAAAGAATTGACAAAGCAAAAAGCTGTTTCTTTGAAAGATTAAATAAAATCGATAAGCCCCTAGGTAACCTCATCAAAAAGAGGAAAGAATTCAAATACAAGCACTAAAGAATAAAAAGGGTGTACTTACCACAGAGCCAGTGGAAATTCAGAAGATTATCAATAGCTATTTTGCGAATCTTTACTCTCCCAATATAGAAGAAACAGAAGCAATGGACAGATTCCTAGAAAGATACAAATTACCACAACGGAATTGACAAGACATACACACTCTCATTAGCCCAATAATGGCCAATGAAATACAACATGTAATAAAAAAAAAAAACCTACTGACAAAGAAAAGTCCGGTCCGGATGGATTCACAGCTGAATTCTACAAGAACTTTACAGAAGATGTAGTCCCTATACTCCTCAACCTCTTCAATGAGGTTGCAAAGGAAGCAATCCTCCCAAAATCAAAATACTTCCTGGAAGCAAGTATTATATTGATACCAAAACCAGGGAAAGACACAACTAAGAAAGAGAACTACAGGTCAATCTCCCTCATGAACATAGATGCCAAAATCCTCAATAAAATACTAGCAAATAGAAAACAGCAAATCATCAAGAAGATCATACACCATGACCAGGTAGGATTCATCCCAGGGATGCAAGGATGGTTCAATATTCGAAAATCTATCAATG
>NW_004528810.1:2418-2950 GCF_000260255.1 Octodon degus
GGAACTCTTGAAGACATAAGGGTAGGCAAAGAGTTCATGAACAAAAATCAAATCGCATGGGAAACAATTGAAAGAATTAACAACTGGGACCTCCTCTTACTGAGAAGTTTTTGCACTTCAAAAGAAATTACTAACAAAATGAAAAGACAACCCAGAAATTTGGAAAAAAAAATCATGACAAATAAGTACTTAGACAAAGCTGCCCTCTAGAATTTATAAAGAACTAAAAAATACTAAGGTCCCAAAATTTAAAGACCCAGTCCAGAAACGGGCATCTGAGATGAACACACACTTCTCAGAGAATGAAATTGAAGAAGAGAATAAATATATGAAAAAATGCTCCACATCACTAGCTGTCCATGAAATGCAAATTAAAACAACATTGAGATATCATCTCACCCCAGAAAGAATGGCTATCATAAAGAAATCAACCAGCCACAAATGTTGGAGAAGCTGTGGGGAAAAAGGAACCCTTCTCCACTGCTGGTGGGAATGTAGACTGGTGCAACCATTATGGAAATCAGTGTGGAGA
>NW_004528811.1:0-3018 GCF_000260255.1 Octodon degus
AGAGGAGGATGAGACGCCCCAACTGCCTAGCCTTTTCTTCAGGCTCAGTATTTCATCATCTGCATTTTAGGCATTGGCTTCTTTAACCCTGTTTACCTGTAATACCATTTTTTTCCGAATTGCTAACCCTTACTCCTATGAGAGACCTACTTACCATGTACACTAGCTACAGTGTTTACACGCATATCTTCTTGTCTTTATCTTACAGTATCCAGTGAAAACTGGGTTCCTTATTTGCTTAGGTACACAGCCCTCTCGCCATTCCTTCAGTGCGGCTGTACCAGACATTTGGAGTAGAGTCAGGTCTTCCTGCCACAGTTTTAGTTCCATCCTGGGATCCTCTAACATTTTGGTTGATTTTTTTTTTTTTCCACACAATGAAATTCAGCATAGGTGACACATTGGCCTGTGGCCTTGACAAATCCATGAAGTCATGTGCCCTGTACTTTACTGCTTAAGTACTTTTTTTCTTTTTCTTTTTTTTTTTTTAAATTTGGTGGAACCAGGGATTGAACTCAGGCCCTTACACTTGCCAGGCAAGCGCTTATTCCACTAAGCCATCTCCCCAGCCCCTGCTTGAGTACTTTCATCATCACAAGAAACTATAATTCCAATAATTCATCTTTTTCTTTCTTTTTCTTTTTTTTTGGGGGGAGGCAGAACCAGGGAATTGAACTCAGGCCCTTGTGCTTGCCAGGGAAGCACTTATTCCACTGAGCCATCTCCCCGGCCCTAATTCATCTTTTTCTGAAAGATGGATGCATGATGTACAAAAATGGTTGACTAGACAGCAGGGAAATCTAACCCCCCCCCATGAGCAGGTGTATCTTCCTTAATCTCCCTCTGTTACATACAACACACAGTGGGCATGAGTGTGAGCACGCATGTGCATGTCTGGGAAGAGTCCCGATGTACTATTTTAATAACAAGAGTGTTAAAAGGAATAAGAACTGCCTTGGCTATTTATCAAGTGGCAACTCATCCTCATTGCTAAGGTGGCTGGATTAAGTGACTCCAGGGGAGGGGACAGGGTCTCAGAGGTGCTACGCTCCCTCATGAGGGGGTTAGTTGACTGATATTCATAGCGAAATATGCCATTTGGAGGCGGGTCCCGCCCGGAGGAAGTGGGTACATATTTGCTTGAGGGTCTTCTCCAGTCCTCAGCTTCCCACCACCATGAAGCCAGAAGTTTTTCCCTGCCACACACCCTGTGGCCCTGGTGTTCCTCCTGCCTTAGAGCCAGCTAAGCACAGACTGCGACCCCTGAGCCCCAAATTAAACCTCACCTTCCTTACGTACTGGGTATTAGGTATTTTATCCAAGCTGTGGAAAAGCTGAGCATCTGTGTGTTCAATATCAAAGCAAAGATTGTAAGATATTCTGAAAACATGTACTACATAATTTCTGCTTCAAGGTACGTAGTTACAGTCTATCTGGGAAAATGAATCATGGTTGTTTTCGCACCTATTGTACATGAGACAGTGTGGTACTCACAAAGGACAGGCAAAGAGGGAGGTGCTGTCCAAAAAATTCAACTAAAAACTCTCGGAGGTCGGAGCTGCCAGGTATCCTGACTGATTTGCACATGGCTTCTTAGGACTGGGGACTGGTGTTGGTTGTTTTGTCCACATGACTCCCCCTTGTGCAGTGTTATTAGAAGACATCAGTTCACAGGTAGCTCATAAACGGGAGCATGCACAAACCACATGTAAAATATTAACCCGAATACAAATTCATTACAATATTTGTAATTTTTAAAACTGACCCCATTTACATATCTGACATTTTAATACAAACATAAGCAGCAAAGAAATGAGGTCTTACTGCGTACATAGCCTTGATTCCCTTTGAAAGTGTGAGCAGGTACCCCAGGATAGCATTTTGATCTTCATATTTCTGAGGGGAAGGAATGAAGACTCAGGGCTTTGTACTCAGCTGGTTCTCAGTTCCTCTGTTTTCTGTGCATAAATTTCACTTTTCTTTAGTTAAGAAGGGAAGAGTAGCTTGTACTTTAAAGGTACAGAACTTGATAATGACCTTAAAAGAAGTTAAATATTCCTTTATGAAGAAGAAATATGAATCCTCTGATTAAAAAATATAAAATGATGTGTGCGAGAGCTTCCACCTACCCTGCAATAGCGGGACCTACCGGTCCCAGCCCAGGTGCAGCGTGGGTGAGACCCATTCCCACCACCTTGGGACCCACCACCACCACTCCACCTGCCAAGTGACAATTTCTGCCACATTCTAGGGAACCCAAGATCCAGCCCTAATCCAGGCCCGGTGAGTGTGTGTGAGAGCTTCCTGTCCCCCCTACTTCACCTTCTCCCCTCCAGACTCACCTCAGGCCTGGCATACAGGCCTGGGATGAAACCCTGCAGCTGCAATCCCTGCAGAGAGAGTAGTGGACCAAGCTACCCAGCTAGTCCAGGAGCAGAATATCTTGCCAGAGGGGCACAACACAATCTACTCCCAAGGGCAACAGCAGGAAAGAGCTGAGCACAGCAGCCAGACCCAAGCCACGCACAGCTGGATAAATGCAAACTTCATAGATCTGCACCTGAATTTCAGTAGGTGCTAATGTTATAACTGCACCAAAGCTCTACAACAAAGGTCAGAAGACAGTGCTGCACAAAATGCCAACGCAAAGGAGCAAAATGAAATCACAGACCCCAAACCCACCCATAACAAGTGCAGAAGACACTAACACAGAACAAATTGGGAACCACACAGCTGAAATCAATGAATCAACAACTGCTAAAATAAACAAACAACTGCAGAAAGGTATAGAGGAACTCAGATTGGAAATGAAAGAAAGAAATCCCTGGATTAATAGCATCTGCAGTAAAGAATCAAATGCAGAAACATATAGAGGACACCCAGTGCCCACCCAGAACAAGTGCAGAGGACACTAGCTCAGCTCAAATGTATGAATTAATAGTGTTGATAGAAAATAAGCAACAGCAAAAAGTTATAGAGGAACTCAGAGTGGAATTCTTTTCTCCTAGGTCAGCTCAA
>NW_004528812.1:0-621 GCF_000260255.1 Octodon degus
ATAGTAATAATAATCCAGTCATTAAATGATATATATATCTTCATATATATGTATATAATATAATGTGATGTAATATATATAATATATATACATATATGTGTATCTTAAGTCAATCACTCAATAAACTAGTGGGTATTACAAAGCTCAGTGATTTATTGAAGCATAGCTATTTGACATGTTTATTCTGTAAGTTCTTTAAAGCACAGTTCTTGACCTTTCTCATTGTTGCTTCTTAAAATAAAATAAAATTCCATCCTCAAGATTTCTGAAAATGTTTTCATGATATCATAAAACATTCTTATTTCCAAAATCATATGGAAGTTAAAATGAAAATTTTATTTCACTTTAATTACTTGTCCTCCCTATAATTATAGGATAATCTTATCCACACATAGCTGAGACTTAGAACCAGTAAGTACTTTACTATTGAAATTATTGGGAACTTTACTTTCTGATAATTACAAGATATAATTACTTTGGAGCTTTAAAAGACCTTTTAGTGTTTAAGGAAGTTTTTCTAATTCAGTCTTAACATTTGTATTACCAATAAACTAAGAAGTTCTAATAGTTAACAAATTTGAAAGAAATGCCAATTCTAAAAAAATTAAAATGTAGGCTTCA
>NW_004528812.1:2271-2929 GCF_000260255.1 Octodon degus
TTATTGTTGTTATTGTGAACTTGTACTGAAACAAATTCTACATATTATTCAACGATACATTGTAAGCTATATTATTTTAAAAACAAATAATTTGGGATTTCATTACACAGATATACTTCTAAGTTGCAAATGCAGTTTGACTCAATATTTCTGTGAATTTTAATGTAACTTTATATTTAATTTAAATTCAGTATAAATTGGTATATATAGAATAACAGAGTGCCATAGTCTCAAACAGATGTATTTAAGGTGAGTAAGTTACACATTATAATAGCTAATTATTATTATTTTTTTTTCTGTCATAACCAGGGATTGAACTCATGTCCTTGCACTTGCCAGGGAAGCACTTATTCCACTGAGTCATCTCCCCAACCCCTCTTACATATTTTAAATATTTTAGTTTTTTATTATTCATTTTAATGAGAAAAAAGATAAAATATCAATAAACAATTTCAAAATAGGTTATTAGGACAGTTACAATAATTAATAAATTGCATATTGCTGTCTTTGTAGTAGTTATTCAGACTACTATCATGGACTATTAGACTATATTTGTTGTTTTACTGAATTCAAGTACCTACAGTCTTTGCACTGGTATCAAGTATGAAAAGGTCCTTTAAGGGCTTCTCCAAATACAGCTCCTCTAACTTCAATGGAA
>NW_004528813.1:0-408 GCF_000260255.1 Octodon degus
TCTCACATTGTTCACCTTTGTATGATCTTGCAGGTGATGAATTATTCTTTCCTGCATCCCGGTTGATTTTAAGAGATCCTTTCTTACCTTTTCACTAGCTACACCAGCATCTTCAAGATCTGAAACTCTGTCTTCACGTTCACTTAAATGGTTTTACAAGCTTGTGATTGAGATTTTAATTTCCTCTATATTTCTTTGACTCTGCTTCATGCGTTCTATTTCTTTCCTATATTGCTCATTCGAGGAATACTTCATTTTTCTAATCTCCTCTGTTTTTTTTTTTTTTTTCAATGTCTTCTTTAGAAGCTGTTAGAAATTCTTTTACTGCTGTGTTTTTTTCAGATTGGGTTTCCTGCCTAGTTTCTGTAGTTGCTTCTTTACTTCAGCTGCTATGAGTTCTGAGAGTTC
>NW_004528813.1:3218-4258 GCF_000260255.1 Octodon degus
CACTCCCCTCCCTTATGCTTGCTCTTTAGAGGTGATTCCTCTACCCACACTTATCTCCAGGCATCCTGATTGGGCACCAAATGTAGGGATCTGTTGGTCTTACTGCAAATGGTTCTACCCCAGGAAACATGGTAGCAGGAATGAGAAAGATAGACAAGAAGACAAAGCTGGGGTATGTGGTCCCTAGTTTGCCTGATGGGCAAGACTAATTCCTCGCACAACAAAATGATCCTTTATTTATATTTTTGCAAAGTTTGTGACACATGACACAAGGTTGCCTAGCGACTAACAGCTGGCCTTAACCAATCAGGATAGTTATCTCAGGAGTAGGGTAGCTTGTTTGCTTTAGACACTGAGGCCCAGTACCACCTACACATATTTGATCAATTTCCTAGCTTCCTACAGCTCCCAACAGGGGATGGAGTGGCCAGTCTCTGGGTCACACATTGAACACAAGCTCTGCTGTTCTGAAGGAGTTGTGAGGCCCTTTGCTGCCCAAGGAAGAGCCGCCTGTGCTGAAGGCAGCTGCTGAAGGCAACTGGGGTCATCACAAAAGTGCCCTGATTCTAATTTCCAGACATTCTTCTTTATATGCAAAAATAAATTCAGAGTACAAATTTTCCTTGTCAAAGTCTTTTTCTTGTTTATTTGTTATAGTTCATGCTAAAATTCTCAAAACCCAAGATTCTGACATATCTTAATAAGAGTCAGTAAATGAACTAAAGGCACTGAGGAATGGAACTTTCATGGAAGGTAGACATTAAAACAAATCTGTAGGGCCCATGAGATAGCTCAGCAGACTAAGCTCCTGCTTTGACAAGTGCAGGGACCAGAGTTCAGTTCCCTGGTCCTACACACTATGCTAGCTCCACTCCCTGAGTGTGCTGAGGCAGCCACCAAGACCAGGTGTGGTGGAGCCATGCCTGTAATCCCAGTGCTGGGGAGGCTGAAAACAGGAGGATCACCATGAGTTTGAGCTGCATAGTGAGACCCTATACCAAACACACAAATGAAAATAAATAAATAAATAAATAAATAAA
>NW_004528814.1:0-970 GCF_000260255.1 Octodon degus
GGACAGGATCTACAGGGTATAACAGCATAAATCGGACTCATAGTGACCCTCCTGTTGAAAGCCTCCCATGTGCTGGGATTACAGGCATGTGCCACCATGTCATCTCAATCTCCATCTCAGCACACCGCAGCGGCAGGGCTGGCACAGCAGGCCAGGGGATCGAACTCCTGGCTCCTGTGTCTGCCTACACAGGCATCTTAATCCACTGAGCTATTTGGCCAGCTCTTTCAACCTAATTTTTAAAAATTGGTAAAAGACTTGATGTGCACCTCACCAAAACACACTGACCACTTGTTTCTACCACATACCATAATGAATGGGAAAGATAGTAACTGCACAATAGAGATCTATCTTATTGGCCTACACATAACAAGAGATTAAGTTCAACATTATTGGTAAAAAGTTATGTCAACATAAAGTACCTCCTGACATGATGTGATATGAAGCATAATTCATCTCTGTGATATTCTCCTCCAAATCTAAATATTAATTTAAGTAAAAAGCTGAAATTGAGAAATATTGTATAAAACTCACAACCAGTATTGGAGGAAACGTGACAACTGAATGGAAAGTGGTTTTGGGGATTGAATTCCATGACAGACAAAGTACATTAGTGGAAAAGCTGGGAAAATGCTAATAAAACCTGTCATTTAGTTATTTGTACTGTACCAAAGTTAAGTCTTAGTTTACATAATTACATAATGGTTATATAAGTTGTTATGCTAGGGAAAGGTGAATGAAAAGTAGATGGGAAGCTTTGTATCTGTTTTAAATTGCTTTAAAAGGCAGGCCAAATAGCTCAGTGTATTAAAGTGCCTGCAAGCATGCACAGGGCCTAGGGATTTGATAGTGGAGCCTGCCCTGCAGCCCCGCCCCCAGGGTGCACTGAGATGGCAATTAAGACTGGGCATAGTGGCGCATGCCTGTAATCCCAACTCTTGGGAGGCTGTAAACAGGCAAGTCACTACGA
>NW_004528814.1:2045-3000 GCF_000260255.1 Octodon degus
GTATATCTCACTTTTTTTTCTTTATATATTCTAGACATTAGTCCTCTGTATACTAGCTGGCAAATTTTTTCCTATTCTATAGCTTGTCTTTTGGTTGTTTTTTGTTGTTGTTGTTGTTGTTGTTGTTGTTGTTGTTGTTGTTCTGCAGAAGCTTTCCAATTTAATATGATCCCATTTATTGATTTTTGGTACTATTTCTTGTACAACTGGGATTCTGTTCAGTAAGTGTTTGCTCATACTTCTGACTTCAGGGGTTTTATCCATTTCAAGCAGGTTGGGGTTTTTTTTTAACATTTAGTTCTTTGTTCATTTAATTCTTTGTTTTTATTTTAATTGAGTACATGGTGAGAGATGGATTCAGATTCAGTCTTCTGCCTGAGCGAACCAGCTTTCTCAGCTCCATTTCGGGTATCTTTCCTCCAGTGTATGTTTTTGGCCCTATTGTCAAAATTTAAGTAGTTGAATGTGTTGTGGTTGTTTCTGAATCCTCCATTCTGTTCCAACGATCATTGTGTCTGTTTGGAAGCCAGTATCAAGCTGTTCGAATCACTTGCTTTGTAATAAAACATGAAGTCCAGGATTGTGATGTCTCTTGCTGTACTCTTGTTACAAAGGGTTTTTTCTGTAATTCTAGGTCTCTTCTGGTTCTGTATGAGTTGTAGGATTGTTTTCTCCATTCCTATAAATGAGAGTGTTGGTATTTTAGTGGAAATACGTTAAATCTATATGCCAACTTGGAAGTATGGCCATTTGGACTACACTGGTTCTACCAATCCAAAAACGGGATATTTTTCCACCTTGTGACTTCCTCTTTCAGAGCATTATGGTTTTCTTTACTTTTTTTTATGTATTTGGTACAGGGTCTCACTACACAGCTTAGACTCAGAGTGATCCTCCTGTTTTCAGCCTCCCCAGCACTGGGATTACAGGTGTGCGCCACCACGCCCAGTCTTGG
>NW_004528815.1:0-426 GCF_000260255.1 Octodon degus
CCTTGACTTCCTGGGGCTTGAAAAATTACACATCAGAGCTGAGTCAAATGTTAGATACTATCTGAATAGTACAAAGAAAATTACTTTTTCTGCATATCCTTCTCTGCATATGACAGACGTAAATGCAGGCCACCTACTTAGCTCAGGTCACCCACAGTCTATCTCACAAGACCTATGGTACAGTGTCCTTGGGTTATATACCTGATAGCTAAAATAAGTCTGTTCATTAAATCTTTTATAATGAATTGTACCAAGTTTCCCTGGAAATGTCTAGTGGCATGTTTGAAACTATGTGGGCTTCCCACTTTGGACAACACCAAGAGAAAGTGAAGGGGAGAAAGCAGGTGGAGACATGCATGCGGGGTGAGAATAGAGAGAAACTGAAAGGGCAGTTTGGAGGGTGGGATGGTAATAGGGAAAGAGAAA
>NW_004528815.1:2083-2946 GCF_000260255.1 Octodon degus
AGTAGGAAACTATAGCAACCTGCACAGAGCAGAGGAAGTCAGAAGAGCATTAAAAATGACTCTTCCTGCCTGTATCTCAAAGTGAATTTCATCTGAGTCTCTGAGATACAACACTAAAGAGAGAAGCTCAATAGGCATAACCTGAGATGGAAGCATCCTATCCTGGTCGTACCGAGGTCCTATTCAACAAGGAAGCATGACTGGGAGGACATTCTGGACATAAAGGAGGCTGAGAGTTGTACAGCTCACCAAGTCAGAGAATTTCTATCCTGTGGTTCCACGGTGCTTGGACTCTGAATCCAGCAGCCTACTTAACACCTTTCCATTGCTGGAAACCAAAGCTGTCTTTCACTGGGGATCCAAACTGCTTCCTAACTGCAGATTCATTCCTCCACCACAGAATTCATGGTATGTAGTTTCAATTTTGGAGTTTAGTCCCTGTCCTGATTTAGAGCAAGGAAGGTATTGTTTCAGGATGTGGAATGAACCAGTCAGTGTCTGCTCTAGGTTTCCTTGTCTTGCTCTGGTTGAAGAAAGATATGAGATGAAAATTTTAATCCACAGGTAAAGAGGCAGGAGGATCACTGTGATCTACAGGCCAGCCTGGTGTACATAGTGAGTTCAAGACCAGCCTGAGCTACATAGTGAGACCCTGTCTCAAAAAAAAAAAGAAAAAAAATGATATAAATAGTTGAAAAGTAAATGATGCAGTAAGAAATACCAAGCAAAACCTACTAATGAGAAACCGTGAGTCGTTATTTTAAAACACTAATCAGTCCAATTATTTAAATACAAGGTAAACTAAAATTACATATATTCCATTACGTTTTCTAAGAAAATATAATGGGAAACAGAAAAACTAC
>NW_004528816.1:0-643 GCF_000260255.1 Octodon degus
TTTTTTTGAGACAGGGTATGTCTGTGTAGTTCAGACTAGTCCTGAGCTCACTGTATAGTCCAGGCTAGCTTCCAACTCCTGGTGATCCTCCTGCCTCAGCCTCCCAAGTGCTGGGATTACAGGTGTGTGCCACCACACCTGGCTTTAATCAGCACATTTTTGGTGGAACCAGGGCTTGAACTCAGGCCTTTGCGCTTGCCAGGGAAGCACTTATTCTACTGAGCCATCTCCCCAGCCCCTCAGCACATTTTTGTAGGGTTTAAAAATTTGATAATACTCAATACAGGCAAGCAGTTCTAATAGAAAACAAATATTTTCTATATTTTAATTCACAAGATAAATTACTCAACAAGGTGTCACTTGTTGCTGAATCATAACTGAAAATTAGTAGTTACTTATAGTTAATGTAAGGCGGGCATGGTGGCACATGCCTGTAATCCCAGCATTGAGGAGGTTCAGGCAGGAGGATCGCCATGAGTTCAAGGCCAGCCTGGGCTACATAGTGAGTTCATGTCCAGCCTGCATTACAGAGTGACACCCTGTCTCAAAAATTGATTAGTTTTTTAAAATATACAGTTAGGGCTGGAGAGATGGCTCAGTGGTCTAAAGCACCTACTTAGAACAAGCTTAGCAAAGCACAGGG
>NW_004528816.1:2013-3063 GCF_000260255.1 Octodon degus
AAATGAAGCTCATGAGAAATGGCTGGTGCGGTGGTGCATGCCTGTAACCCTAGCACTATGGAAAGCCGAGGAAGGGGATTGCAAGTTCAGGTCCTCTCTTGGAAACTTAACAAGACTTTGTCTCACAAAATGCAGAGGGTTGGGGAGGTAGCTCAGCAGTAGAAGTAGCCTGGGCTCAGTCCCCAGCACCCCTCACACATGTACACGCGCACACTCTGAGAAATGACATTTTAGTTCTCTGTTGCAGCTTAAATGCGCAAAAACGTTTCCTGTTCCAGTTTCTGAGGCTCAGGAACTGAGGCGCAGCGCAGTTGGGTACTGTGGGCCTGCACACCAGCTGCAGCCGTGGTCCACAGGATCCTCCGGGATCACAGGGACGCTTCCTAGAGGGCTCATCCGTGTGCCTACGTCAGTCCTGTGGCTGGTGATCAGCAGGAGGCCTTGATCTGGCACAGCCTGGGCTTCTCTATGGGGCTGCCTGAGTATCTTAATGTCGGGACTTTAAGATGATCTTAACGTCACCACCCAGAGCAAATGATAAGCCACACATGAGCAAGCACATGTGCACCAAGCAGGACTGCTTTATAAGGCAGCCTCAGAACTCACATGCTTTGCCACATTCAGTGGTCACGTGAGCCCTGATAGAATGTTAGAGGGACTGCCCACTTGGGGTAGTCTGTGGTGTTCCATACCTCCACTAATTCAGGACTTAAAGACTACAGACAAGTTATTAGCTCCCCACAGGTGCAACGTACAGTAGATAAACAGATGTAGGATAATTTCTCTAGACTCTCCTGTTAAGCACAGAGATGCAAGCCATCTGAGAGTTCATAGCAGTTATAAAATCCAATGAGACATAAGCTCCTTGGTTAGTCTTGGGAATAATTCTTGACTCTTGGCTATGTTCTCCCAACTCTTGACTTTGCCCTCAGAGCTATTCTTTGTTCCCAAGAGGTAGCATGTGTTTCCAGCTGGGTGGTTTTTTGCAGCCTGTTTCCTGTTTGTAGAAATCTGGGGGTGCAAAGGCCTCTTTTTTTTTTTTTTTTTTTT
>NW_004528817.1:0-543 GCF_000260255.1 Octodon degus
CAACAGCAGAAAGGTATAGAGGAACTGAGATCAGAATTAATTTCTGAAATAAAAAAATCTCTGAATTCATAGCATCTGAAGTAAAGAATCAAATAGAGAAACGTATGGAAGAAACCCAATCTGAAAAAAAACTGCAGTGAAAGAATTAATAACAGCTTCTAAAGAAGACATTGATTAAAAAAAAATAGAGGAGACTAGAAAAATAACGGATTCCTTGAATGAGCAATACAGGAAAGAAATAGATCGCATGAAGCAGAGTCAAAGTGATATAGAGGAATTTAAAATCTCAATCACAAACCTGCAAAAGTATTTGAAAATGAAGAGAGTTTCAGATCTTGAAGATGCTGGTGCAGCTAGAGAAAAGGTAAAAAAGGATCTCTTAAAAACAACTAGGATGCAAGAAAAAAACATCTATCACCTGCAAGAAGATGCAAAGATAAACAACATGAGACTAGTAGGTATCAATGAGAAAGGAGTCAATACAAATGACATAAAAAAGGGGTCAGGAAGCCGTCTGAGTGGAATAAGCGCTTGCCTGGCAAG
>NW_004528817.1:1873-3076 GCF_000260255.1 Octodon degus
ACATAGGTCTTAAGTATATGCAAGAAAACAAAAATTATCCCATGCATATTATCTGACCACAGGGCAATGAAACTGGAAATAAACGACAAAAGAAACCAGAAAAACTCCTTAAATACATGGAAATTAAACAACATCCTACTCAGCAATCAATGGGTCACAGATGAAATTAAACAAGAAATTCAACAATATCTGCAATTCAATTAAATTTCAACCACAACTTAGCGGAATTTATGGGATGCTTTGAAAGCAGTTCTCAGAGGAAAATTCATAGCTGTGAACTCACACATTAGCAAAATAGAACGGGAACAAATAAACACCCTAATGCTGCACAGCCAACATCTAGAAAAGGAAGAGCAAACCAAACCCATACCGAAAGACGGGAAGAAATCATAAAGATTAGAGCAGAAATTAATTCAATTGAGATGGAGAAAACAGTTCAAAGAATTAATGAATCAAAAAGCTGGTTCTTTAAAGGACTAAATAAAACTGATTAAGTCCCTACCTAACCTCATCAAAAAGAGGAAAGAAAAAATTCAAATACAAGCAATAAGGAATGAAAAGGGTGTAATCACAGACACTGTGGAAATTCAGAAGATTATCAATATTTACTTTGAGAATCTTTACTCTCACAGAATAGAAGACACAGATGAAATGGACAGATTTCTAGAGAGGTACAAATTACCAAAACTGAATCAGGAAGATATAACAACTCTCAATAACCCAATAACAGCCAATGAAATATGAAATGTAATAAAAAGCCTGATGACAAAGAAAAGTCCAGGTCCTGATGGATTCACAGCTGAATTCTGTAAGAAATTTACAGAAGATATAATCTCTACATTCCTCAAACTCTTCCATGAACCTGAAAAGGAAACAGTTCTTCCAAAATCATTCCTGGAGGCAAGTATTATACCAAAACCAGGGAAAGACACAACTGAAAAAGAGAACTACAGGCCAATCTCCCTCATAAACATAGATGCAAAAATTCTCAATAAAATCCTAACAAATAGAATACAGCAAATCATCAAGAAGATCATACACCATGACCAGGTTGGATTCATCTCAGAGATGCAAGGATGATTCAATATTCGAAAATCTATAAATGTAATACACTTTTTATCAATAGAGCAAAATCTAAAAACCACATCATCATCTCAATTGATGCTGAAAAATCTTTTAACAAAGTCCAACACTCATTCATGT
>NW_004528818.1:0-549 GCF_000260255.1 Octodon degus
AACAACGGGGAGAGTTTAAAACCTGGAAGAGTAAAAATAAAAATAAATACATAAGGCGGGCTGGCGGGAGCCGGCAGGCCCGCGGGTGACACCGGGAGTGAGGCCTCGCCGCCCTGTGAGCGGTTTTTTAAAAAAAAAGAAAAATTAAGCAACGAGGACAATTTCAAACCCAGAAAAATAAATAAATAAATAAATAAATAAAATGTGAAAAGAAAAAGAGTCGGGATGGGGGCCAAACCGGCGACCTTGCTCTGTAGAGCCCAATGCGTAAACCGCTGTGCTAGGTGGCCACCTGGCGGCCATATTGACTCTGGTCGCTGATATGCTATCGCTCCCGGACCAAAATTTAAAAAATATAAAAAAAATTTTAAAAATCAAAAAAATTTATAAATATAAAAATTTTAAAAATATCGTCATTTGCATCATAATAGAACCAAACCCTAACCCTAACCCATAACCTAACGCTAACCCTAACCCCTAACCCTAACCCTAACCCTATCCCATACCCCAACCCGTACCCTAACCCTAACCCCTAACCTCTCACACTAT
>NW_004528818.1:3102-3592 GCF_000260255.1 Octodon degus
GAGGAAACAATCTGACATTCAGGTAAGCGAAGCATACAGAATGCCAAGTAACCTCAATCCAATGAAAAACACGCTGAGACATATAATAGTCAAGATAACAGAAATTCAGCACAAGAATAATATACTGAAAGCTGCTAGAGAAAGAAGCAGATCACATTCAAAGGAAAACCCATCACAATTATGGCAGACATTTCTTCACAAACCATGCAGGCAAGAAGAGCATGGAGCAGAGTACTCCAGGTCCTCTATGAAAACAAATTCCAGCACAGGCTACTATAACCTACAAAACTCTCTTTCAAGTTTGATGGAGAAGTGAAATATATTCATGACAAAGAATGGACAAAGAATTTCACAATGGCAAAGCAAACATTACACAGGCTACTGAAAGATGTTCTAGGGAGGGACCAAAATGATCAGAACTCCACAAATGAGATCAGAAGCAACCAACTAAGTAGGGTAAGCAATTAAACACAGGAGAAAAAGGAGTAAA
>NW_004528819.1:0-607 GCF_000260255.1 Octodon degus
CTGTAAATAAAGTAAGAAGAAACCAGTCACTTTTTCGAACCTTGAATCCATCACTTAATTCTCAGAACAACAGTTGAGCTGGGTAGATAGCTCAGTGGTCTAAGCGTCTGCCTGGCAAGAGCAATGACCCAGATTCTATCTCTGGTACTGCATGCTGAGCAGGCCAGGGAGTCAGAGCCTGCTGCTGCACACTTGTAATCCCTGCCTTTGGATATATTACACAGGAGGATCACTAGGAACCTAAGCTTCATAGAGAGACTCTTGCCAAATAAATAAATAAAATATTTTTTAGTAATGTAAATTTTTTAAAGAGCAATTGTTGGTTTATACACAGATCTCTTTATCCGTGACTCACGGGCTTTATCCAGTGACAATGAGACTTCATGTCCATCTGAAAGCACAGCCACGGTGCAGCAAGGCTCCTTCTTGGTGGGGAAGTCATACATATAGCTCTCTGTCTTGGGGCCTTCACACAAGGAGTCTGGCAGCATTGTTGTTGCTTCATCCTGGTCCATTCCCTCCTTGCTCAGCCTCGTGGGATAAGGAATATCACTAAAGCAAGGAAGATTGAATAAAAGACTCTTTGGTGGTCTGACTAAAGGCATAA
>NW_004528819.1:1963-2961 GCF_000260255.1 Octodon degus
AAGACAGGAAGGATAAGTATAGGAGAAAGACCCAGGAGACATTTACCATTATCATACCAAGGAGTTAAAAGCAGAGTGATTACTATGCTAACAGCTCTGATAGGAGAAGTGGACAATGGCCAGAGAAGGAGAGAGAGAGAAGTGAAAGGTAATGATGGGAACACAGCAACCATCACAGTAATACATGGCCTAGCTGGATGGGTATCAGAGAGCAGCTTGAGGTTTTGTCTCAGCAAATGCCAAGTGGAAGCAATGACAATCTATAGATTGAGTCCCTTAGAAGACATCCATGGAGCAACAGAGCCCCAGATTGAGAAGATCACCAGATTCTTGACGAACTGGATTTCTGTCCTTCCAATCCTGTTGGAGAAATTGACTGAAACCTATTTGTGCCTATTAAGAAGGCTAGCAGAAAATACCCTTACCCCCTTTGAAGGCTGACAATAAAGGCTATAGAGAAAATGGACACCACCCAAATCCTTATTCTCTTCTCAGTGGGGAACTCACTCGCCACACTCAGATTGTTAAGAGCTGCCTCCTCCTCAGTCTTGGATGCTGGGCTTTTATCAGGCAGGTGGGAATTACATGAATCTTCACAGTGGAAAACAGTCAATAAGTCCTTGTTCACTTTGTCTTGTGGCATATGATATTTATCCTCATTTTCCTGGAGATCCCTGCATGGAGAACAAAAGATGAAACATAAAAGATCGGCTAGCAAAATTGTTATCTGTTTCTGACATGAAGCATAAATGGGAGGCCACAAAGAAGGAGAGGCCATCGCGTCAGAGACTGAACATGGTCACCTGAGAGTACATGATTGTCATAGGGTTACAGCAGGACAAGAAATGGGTTAGAGAGCAGCACATGCTCTGTGCACTGGGATGAGGACCTGCAGATAAAAGGGTGACTTCACACTCCTGGTAGGATGCAGCTGTGGCTGGGACACAATGTGAAATATGCAGTGGCTACAGCTCCAGTGCATTTGGTTCCTCGTTATG
>NW_004528820.1:0-506 GCF_000260255.1 Octodon degus
CTGGAGGATCATTAATAATGGAAAGCTCTCCCTTGCTTTTGCTGATGCCAATGAAGCAGAGGTTAAACAAAACATATGTGACTTACTACCAGCATTTAAATTCAACTTACTCCACTTTCTGATACAGTGTGGAATGATAGGAAAGAGCAAAAGTTTACAGATCTTTTAGCCTAGGGAGTTCTTGTGCTTATTCTACTGAGCTATCTCCCCAACCCTAAAATTTTAGAGATCTTCATAGAATATATGCTCTCTTGAAATTACAAGAACTCAAATCTTCACATTGTTTGCAACCATGCCTAACCACTCTCAGTTGTTCTACATCTTGATGTGAAAATAAGCAAAATAAAAACATAGTACAGCAAATCTTAAAGAAATTATTCTTTCTAAAAATCAATAGAGGCTGCTAGTATCTCTAATCTCCAGTCTTGAGGCCAAATGCCAATGTGTAGAGTGTCCTTGTTTATAAAACAATAATTAACTATGCAGTGTAGGTTTACTCTGAACTA
>NW_004528820.1:1989-2937 GCF_000260255.1 Octodon degus
ATAAAGATAGTGGCTAATTTTGAGGAAGTCCAGTGAAAAGCCAGCATACATTTATGTTATTTTACAATTTTTCTAAATGTTTGGAATCATTTCAAAACAAAACATGAACCATAGAAAGCATCCACATGAAATGCCTTTTATTAGGCATTAAATAGGAATCTATTTGAGTAAAAAATGAAAATATTAAATCCCAAAATTTAATCGCTATTGTAAGTTGAGAAATATCTTTCAACACCATCGGTTGTTAAGAAAAGCACTAAGAAATAATTATAATTTCATATTATCCATAAATAATTATTCTCAAAAGGCTGGAGGCAGATCCTGTTCTTTGTACAAATGTAAATTTCCTTTCATCCTGAAGGCCAATTAGCAATGTAAACTATTTTAAATGTTTTACGAGAAATTCAAAGCAAGATAAAAGGACCAGAGAGACTTAGAGTGAGAGCTGCTCTGAGCAGGAATGTGCTCCAGTGACACATTGGAAGAGTGACTTGTTATCAGATGCCCCCAGGCGATGACAGTCTCACTTTTGTGGGATTACTCCAAGCAGCTAGCATCTTTTCTGTTTCTATTTGAGTCTTCTTTAGAAAGAAAAGAAATAATGACTTTTCCTTATTTTACCCATTAATCTTTACTACATCATCTGAAGATACTTGGACTTAGCTGATCTAAATTTCTTTTAAATATTTAAAAATTTTGCATCTAATTTTCAAGCTAAATATTTTAAACAGGGTTGGCCAGATAGCTCAGCAGACTGAAAGGACCTGCTTAGGCAGGCCCAGCAACAGAGGTTCCATCCCACGTGTACTGTGCCAGCCCCACCCCTAGGGTGCACTGGGACAGTGATTGAGAATGGGTGTGGTGGCCGTGGCACATGCCTCTAATCCCAGCACTTGGGAGGCTGAAAATAGGAGGATCTCTACAAGTCTGATCTGTGTAGTGAGACGC
>NW_004528821.1:0-656 GCF_000260255.1 Octodon degus
TCTTCCTTCTACATGAGTGTTTCTTATTTAGGATGTTCTTTTTCTTTATCTCAGTTGCCAATTTTATTTCTATCTTTTAAAAAAAGCAGCTCTCCATTTTGCTGAGTGTGTGTGAGTGTATGTTCTAATTTATGTAAATCTGTTCTCATTTTTCTGTTTCCATTCCCCTAATTCTCCTAACTTGGGGCTTTCTTTGTTCTTGATGTTCTTATTTCTACATATGGAATGACAGTTGAAGCCCTTTTTTTGGTCTTGCTGATATTCATTGCTAGAGCTATAAACTTTGATATACCCCCTAGGTTTTGCTATATTACGTTTTCATTCCCTCTTTTTTAAAGAAAAGTTTCCTTTGATCCATTGTTCATCAAATTATCAACTTTTAGATTTATCATTTATTTTATAGTTTGCAGCTCTTCTTGAGCTGCTTTTTAGTTGCATTGTCTGTGATCTAAAATAGTCAATATGAATGTATTTCTTTAAACTTGTTTAGACTTATACTGTGATCCACTTTGTCACCTATGATCTATTCTGGAGAATGTTCCTTGTGTTGATGAGAAGAATGTATATTATGCATCTATTGGATGACATGTGCTGCAGATATCTGTTAGGTCTGTTCGGTCTGTGGTAGAATTTAACTCTTCTTTTTCTGTATACCT
>NW_004528821.1:1561-3066 GCF_000260255.1 Octodon degus
TAAAGTGTGAGAGGAAGTCCCACACACTTCCTGTGCCCTGTGCCTCCTCAGCAGATGTGCCCTGTACCCTCTTCTGCTACCTGATGTCAGGATTGTCCCCCAGCCATCTGCTGAGCACAGTTCTGCCGTGAATCCCTGGATATTGGCCACAGGCTGGCGGTTCCGGGGCTCCGCTCAGCCCCTGGTTTCAGGGAGGTGGGCCATGCACTTAGTTCCAAGTGCTTTCTCCCTTCCCCAGGCTGAAGGAATCTCCCTACCACCTGGAATTAGGAGCCAAATGCCACCTACAGCTCTTTCCAGCCTCTGAGGCCTTGTGAGTGTCATTTGCATGTGAAGAAGCATTTGAATGAGCATAAATGGGAGAGGACTTCACAGAGGAGCTTACTCAGTTGGCATCTTGCTCTACTTCAAATTTACAGATTTTAAAAATAAAATAAGCTCACATTGAACTTTAAATCATATTATTGTTTATGCTACTCCTGTTGATAGCACTAGATATTCTCCTAGACCAAAAGGTAAACTCAAGGACAATAGGTTGGGGCTTTTTTTTTTTTTTTCATTTATGTCTTCAGTAAAGGGTCTCACTATGAAGCTCAGACTGGTAGCAATCCTGTGTTCAGCCTCCCCAGTGCTGGGATTACAGGCATGCGCCACCACACTCAGACTCAGTCTCGGCTCAGCACACCATGGGGGTGGGGCTGGCATGGCATGAGGGACCAGGGATTGAATTCTGGTCCCTGCACTTGCCAAAGCAGGTGTTTAGTCTGCTGAGCTAGATTAAACTCACCAGGATATCTCGGGACAGTAATTTCTACTATGGTATATTCACTCACTTCATGCAATATTTTTTTATTTTTATTTTTTTTGGCAGAACTGGGGATTGAACTCAGGCCCTTAGCACTTGCCAGGGAAGCACTTATTCCACTGAGCCATCTCCCCAGCTCCTTCATGCAATTTTTAAAAAATTTCAGACTTATTCGGGTTATTGTTGAAATAGTCATTTTAAAAGATAGATTTCTTTACCTTATTGTAGTTTTAGAAAAAAAAAAATTTCCTCTACTGTGATCTATTGTTTCAGAGATAAATGTTCCACTGTTCAGGCTTCCCCATTAGGATCACAATGCTAAAAAGTACTCTCTGCTGCTACTGACCAGCATTTGGTTGGTTTTGTTATTCCACACTGAGATTTCAATGCACAAACTTTGGGATTTCTCCAAAGTACAGCTTGAGTTCCATCAGATTTACTTTGGGCTTTAAATATAAGCAGACTGGAGGCTTGATCCGATTCATTTTCTGCTTCTGCTCGGCTGGCACTTTGGTTCCTGAGATGAAAGGAGAGGAATATGCTCATCTTGAAAAAGTTTGGAGTTGTTTTTCAGAGATGTTGACTTGGAGAAAGGCTTGAGACCAAGCACTGTGAAAAAGACTATTGATCAGTTGTTTCCTCCCGTGGAAAAAGAAATTAAGTAATGGGGAATATTAGAAACAAGGATAATTTAAGGAGA
>NW_004528822.1:0-627 GCF_000260255.1 Octodon degus
AAAAAAAAAAAAAAATAGATTAGGGAGATGGAGACTTGGGGAAGGTTTCTTAGTGCCCTGGATACCCAATAGTCTCAGTTTTGAGAAAGAAGAGGTTCCCCAGGCCGGTGAGATAGCTCAGCAGCATAAGTGTTTGTCTGGCAAGCACAAGGTCCCAAGTTCAATCTCTGGTACTGCAAAAAACAAAATAAAAAAGAAGAGGAAGAAGGAGGAGGAGGAGGAAGAAGAAGAAGGAGAAGGAGGAGAAGGAAAAGGAGAAGGAGAAGAAGGAAAAGAAGAAGAGAAAGGGGTTTCCCCATAGCACCACCAGAGTGCAGGGTTCAGGGCTTGTGCTTTCATCCAGAACTAAAATAGAATATAATTCATTCCCATTCCTGTGTTCTTTTGGGGGCAGGAACCCTAGCCTGTACTTTGTCTTCCAAGAGTGGAAAGGATGGTGGTACATATAATTGCAACTCTTAGGAGGCTGAAGCTGAAAGATCCTGAGTTTGAGGCCAGCCTGAGCTGCATAGTAAGACCCTGTCTCAAATAAACGACACAGCCGGAGCACCCCATCTTTTTTTTTTATTTTATTTGCATTTATTTTATGCTTAATTTATTCCTGTGCCATAAGTTTTTGTTTCTTCA
>NW_004528822.1:1897-3088 GCF_000260255.1 Octodon degus
AGGGACAGGTAAGATAGCTCAGCAGCATAAGCACCTGCCTGGAAAGCACAAGGTCCCGGGTTTGATACCCGGTACCAAAAAAAAAAAAAAAAAAGGCAATTGTCCATACCAGCTATGTCACAACAGAAAAATCTAGTCAGGTATTAGGCAGCCAGGAGGCTCTGACTGGGCCAGGTAGTGCTACATTGCAGAGATGAGGCCATGCTGTCTGTACAGCTGTCCCCCAAGGAACTAGAAGATACACTTGGGTCCAAGGGCCCCCAGAATCTGACAGCTCCCACCCAGGGAAGCTCCCCCAGAGAAGATGAGGCCCTCTCCAGAACAACCCTGGGCCACTCTCCTCGCTGTCCTTCCAATGCACAGAGTTTCTGTGTGTCCTCAGGTCTGGAGGTGTGAGCTCGGAGTGGGTTTTGTCAGGGACGTAGCAGAGGAGTCTCAGCTCAGAACACAAGGAAGCAAGGTGGACTTATTTAATGGTAGCAATGAATGCTTATTTGGGGTGACCCAGTAGGATGCCAGAGCTGTGAGTGCCGAAGAAAGAAGGTCCGATTCCATTATTACAGATAACTAAGTTATTAGAAATCTTATAGGCAGTCAAACAGGGCTGGGTCCTTCAGAGTTCAGTGCAGAAGACAACTGTGTGTCCAGGCACATTCCTTAAAGGTCAGATCTCAAGACAAAAGACAGAATGACTACACCTACATACTTTCCCTAGGAATGAATGACAGTGATTAGTATTCTATTGTGTGTGTGTGTGTGTTTGTGTGTGTGTGTGTGAGACTGGGAATTGAACTAAGGACCCTGCACCTGCCAGGCAGGCACTTATTCTACTGAGCTATCTCAGGGTCTCACTACACAGACTGGACTTGCAGTGATCCTCCTGTTTTCAGCTTCCCAAGCGCTGGGATTACAGGCACGCGACACCATGCCCAGTCTCAGTGCGCCCGGGGCAATGCTGTCACAGCTGGCCAGGGATCAAATCCAGCCCCTGCGCCTGTCTATGCAGGCGCTTTAGTCCGGCCCTAATCCGTATTACCTAAGCGATTGTGATCTCCTATCGGATCAATGTCACCTAAGTGACTGTACTTTTTTTTTTTTTTTGCGGAACCGGGGATTGAACTCAGGCCCTTGCACTTGCCAGGGAAGCACTTATTCCACTGAGCCATCTCCCTGGCCCCTTGTACTTTTAAT
>NW_004528823.1:0-536 GCF_000260255.1 Octodon degus
AGATTTAGTGTCTCTGCTTTAATGTTTAGATCTTTAATCCATTTCGACTTTAGTTTAGTGCATGGTGATAGACCTGGGTCAAGTTTGAGTTTTCATCATAGATAGAGCCAGTTTTTCCAGCACCATTTGTTTAAGAGGCTATCTTTCTTCCAGTGAGTTTGTTTGGCCCCTTTGTCAAAGATAAGGTGGCTGAGTGTGTTTGTAGGGGCTTCAGCATATTCTAATCTATTCCATTGATCCTCAGGTCTATTTTGATGCCAATACCATGATGATTTTATCTCAGTAGCCTTGTAGTATAATTTAAAGTCAGGAATAGTAATGCCTCCTGCCTTGTCTTTATTGCCCAGAATTGTCTTTTCTATTCTAGGTCTTTTCTGGTTCCAGATAAATTTTAGAAATGATTTCTCTATGTCTGTAAGATATGTCAGTGGTAGTCTGATAGGGATTGCATTAAATTTTTACAGCAATTTTGGGAGTATGGCCATCTTCACAATGTTGGTTCTTCCTATCCAGGAGCATGGGATATCTTTCCATTT
>NW_004528823.1:1896-2831 GCF_000260255.1 Octodon degus
TATGATTTCTTTCCATCTTTGGGCTCTGGGTTTGGTTTGTTCTTGCTTTTCTAGTTGTTGAAGGTGCAGCATTAGGGTGTTTATTTGTTCTCATTCTGTTTTCCTAATGTTTGAGTTCAGAACTATGAATTTCCCTCTGAGAACTGCTTTCATCATATCTTATAAATTCCAGTAAGTTGTGCTTGAATTTTCATTGAATTTTAGATATTGTTGAATTTCTAGTTTAATTTTATCTGTGACCCTTTGGTTGCTGAGCAGGGTATCATTTAATTTGCATTTATTGAAAGTTTTTTCTGGGTTTCTTTTGTCATTTATTTCCAGTTTCATCGCACTGTGGTCAAATAATGTGCATGGGATAATTTCTGTCTCCTTGTGTATACTTAAGCATGACGTATGGACCAGTATGTGGTCTATCTTAGAAATGACCCATGTGCAGCTGAGAAAAATGTGTATTCAGCTGTGTTTGGGTGGAACACTCTGTATATGTCCACCAAGTCCATTTTTTCAAACTCTGGTTCACTTCTGTTATTTCCTTGCTAAGTTTTTGTCTGGTTGACCTATCTTTTGGAGATAAGGGTGTGGTAAGATCTCCTGTTAAAATTGTCCTATTGGATATTAGATTTTTCATGTACATGAAGATTTCTTTACATAGTTGGGTGCTCCCATGTCTGGTGCATACATATTTATGAGTGTTACCTCTTCTTCTTGAATCTTTCCCCTAACCAGTATATAGTGGCCATCTTTATTTTGGTTGATCGTTGTTGGTTTGAAGTTGAGACTGTCTCAGAATAGGATTGCTACCCCTGCTTTTTTCTGGGGTGCTGGGTCATGTGGTACTGTGTTCCATCCTTTGACTTTCAGCCTATGAATGTCTTTATGAGTTAAATGTGTTTCTTGTATACAGCATATTGTTGGATTTTGTTTCCTAATCCACT
>NW_004528824.1:0-2932 GCF_000260255.1 Octodon degus
TGTGGTAATTACACCCTTTTCATTCCTTATTGCTTGTATTTGAATTTTTTCTTTCCTCTGTTTGATGAGGTTAGCTAGGGGCTTATCAATTTTATTTAATGTTTCAAAGAACCAGCTTTTTGCTTTTTTATTCTTTGAATTATTCTCTTCGTCTCAATTGAATTAATTTCTGCTCTAATCTTTATGATTTCCTCGCGTGTTTTGGCTCTGGGTTTAGTTTCCTCTTCTTTTTCTAGTTGTTGAGGGTGCAGCATTAGGGTGTTTATTTGTTCCCGTTCTGTTTTCCTAATGTGTGAGTTCACAGCTATGAATTTCCCTCTGAGAACTGCTTTCATTGTATCCCATAAATTCCGATAAGTTGTGCTTGAATTGTCATTGATTTGTAGATATTGTTGAATTTCTTCTTTAATTTCATCTGTGACTCTTTGGTTGCTAATTAGGGTGTCATTTAATTTCCATGTATTTAATTTTTTTTCTGTTTTCTTTTGTCATTTATTTCCAGTTTCATTGCACTGTGGTCAGATCATGTGCATGGGATAATTTCTGTTTTCTTGCTTATACTTAAGCATGACCTATGGACCAGTATGTGGTCTATTTTAGAAAATGACCCATGTGCAGCTGAGAAAAATGTGTATTCAGCTGTGTTTGGGTAGAACGCTCTGTATATGTCCACCAAGTCCATTTGTTTCAAACTCTGGTTCAGTTCTGTTCTTTCTTTGCTAAGTTTTTGTCTGGTTTACCTATCCTTTTGAGATAAGGTGTGTTAAGGTCTCCTGTTAAAATTGTGGTATTGGATATTAGATTTTTCACGTCCATTTAGATTTGCTTTATATAGTTGTGTGCTCCTGTGTTTGGTGCATACATATTTATGAGTGTTCCCTCTTCCTCTTGCATTTTACCCTAGCCACTATATAGTGGCCCTCTTTATCTTGCTTAATCATTGTTGGTTTGAAGTTGAGACTGTCTCAGAACAGAATTGCTACCCTTTCTTTTTTCTGAGGTGCTGGGACATGTTTTACTGTGTTCAATCCTTTGACTTTCAGCCTATGAATGTCTTTATGAGTTAAATGTGTTCCTCGTATACAGCATATTGTTGGATTTTGTTTCCTAATCCACTGTGCCAGTCTATTTGTCTTAATTGGTGAATGGAGTCCATTTACAATAATGGTTACAATTGAGATGTGTTGACTTATTCTTGCCATGTTATTTACCTGATATCGTTTACTCCTTTTTCTCCTGTGTTTAATTTCTTACCCTATTTAGTTGATTGCTTCCAATCTCATTCGTGGAGTTCTGATTGTTTTAGTCCCTCTTTAGAACATCTTTCAGTATCCTGTTTAAGGTTGGCTTTGTCATCGCGAAATTCTTTAGCTGTTCTTTGTCATGAAAGTATTTCACTTCTCCATCAAACTTGAAAGAGAGTTTTGCAGGGTATAGTAGTCTGGGCTGGAATTTGTTTTCATAGAGAACCTGAAGTACTCTGTTCCATGCTCTTCTTGCCTGCATGGTTTGTGAAGAGAAGTCGGCTGTAATTCTGATGGGTTTTCCTTTGAATGTGATCTGCTTCTTTTCTCTAGCAGCTTTCAGTAGATTATTCTTTTGCTGAATTTCTGGAATCTTGACTATTATATGTCTCGGTGTGTTTTTCATTGGGTTGAGGTTCCTTGGCGTTCTGTATGCTTCAGTTGCCTGAATATCAGATTGTTTCCTCATATTTGGAAAGTTTTCTGCTATTACTTCTGCCCATATTTTTTTAATGTCATTTGTGTTGACTCCTTCTTTCTCATTGATGCCTATTATTCTCACATTGTTCATCTGTGCATCGTCTTGCAGGTGATGGATTATTTTTTCCTGCATCCTCATTGTTTTTAAGAGATCCTTTCTTACCTTTTTGCTAGCTACACCAGCATCCTCAAGATCTGAAAGTGTGTCTTCACATTCACTTAAACGGTTTTGTAATCTTGTGATTGAGAGTTTATTTTCCTCTATATCTCTTTGACTCTGCTTCATGCGATCTATTTCTTTCCTGTATTGTTCATTAAGGGAATCTCTCATTTTTCTAATCTCCTCTATTTTTTTTTATCAATTTCTACTTTAGAATCAGTTACAAATTCTTTTACTGCAATGTTTTTTTCAGATTGGTTTTCCTGCCTATGTTTCTGTAGTTGCTTCTTCACTTCATCTGCTATGAGTTCTGAGAGTTCTTTTTTTATTTCAGAAAAGAATTGCTTTCTGATTTCCTGCCTATCTTTCTGCTGTTGCTTATTTATGATCGATGCTATTAATTCATGCATTTGAGCCGAGCTAGTATCCTCCGCACTTGTTCCGGGTCGGCACTGATTTTCTTCCATATGTTTCTGCATTTGATTCTTTAGTGCAGATGTTATTAATTCAGGGATTTCTTTTTTCATTTCCAATCTTAGGTCTTCTGCATCTTTCTGCAGCTGTTTCATTATTTCAGAAGCTGTTGATTCATTGCTTTCAGTTGTGTAATTTCCAATTTTTTTCTGTGTTAGTGACCTCTGCATTTTGTATGGGTGAGCTTGGGTTCTGAGGTTGAATTTTGTTCCTTCTCTTCATTTTGTGGAGCACTGTCTTCTGACCTTTGTTGTAGATCTTTGCTGTAGTTATAACCTTCACACATACTGAAGTTCAGGTGCAGCTGTACAAAGTTTGGACTTATCCAGATGTGTCTGGCTTGGGTCTGGCTGCTGTGCTCAGGTCCTTCCTGATGCTGCCCTTAAGGGTGAACCTGTTGTGCCCCTGTGGCGAGATGTTCTGCTCCTGGACAAGCTGGTTGGATCTATCCTCTGCACTCTCTGCAGGGATTGCAGCTGCAGGATTACACCTCACGCGTGTATGCCAGGCCTGAGCTGTGCCTGGAGGGGGCAAGGTGAAGTAGGGGGAAGAGGAAGCTCTCTGCACACACTCA
>NW_004528825.1:0-515 GCF_000260255.1 Octodon degus
AATTTTCATGTGTTTATGGTGTTATTGTAGTTTCTTTTTTCAATAATTTGCAGTTTTATCACATTGTGCTTAGATAGTATGCATGGAATAATTTTAATTCCTTTTCACTTACTTAAGAGTTCTCTGTGTGCCATGTGTAGCTGAGAAGAATGTGTATTCTATTGTTGCCAAGTGAAACACTCTTCAAAGGTGTACCAAGTAAATATTTTCACAATTTTTATTTAGTTCTGTTATTGCATCTTAACAATTTTACAACATCTTTATCAGAAAAATACAGTTATTTACAAAGCAAAAGCAGCTACATTGATGGAGATTATACAAGGAATATCAGTAAGCAGAATGTAATTGGTCATTATTAGTTGTTATTTCTTTGCTGATTTTTTGCCTAGTTGATCTCTTTGTGGCAGTGGCATATTAAATTACCCCATTACCATTGTATTGTTTTTCTTTTGATTTTTCTTATGTGTTAAAATTTGTCTTATATGTGAGGGTGCTCCTACATTGTAGAAATAGGA
>NW_004528825.1:1715-3051 GCF_000260255.1 Octodon degus
TTTCTATCATTTTTGTATTCTCCTCAGTTTGTCTATCTATGTCTTCTTTAATTGTACTAAGCAATCCTTCCATGATTGTTGTCCTTTGTTTTTGGCCTTCAGAGAATATTTAACTTCTTTATTCTGTATCCTGTGGACTTGTTTCTTTACTTCAGTTGCTGTCATTTCAGGGATTTGAGGTCTGTGATTTCCACTTTCTTGTATGTCTTTGTCTTCTGCATTTGTTCTGTGTGGGCTAGACAATTGAGCTTGCCTTTTGTTCCTATGTTTTGACAGTTTTGAAGCTCCCAGTAATCACCCAGACAGAGTCCCACAGACCACTCAGAGTTTGCCAAATTTCTTAAATGGTGCCAGGAAAGCTCAGTACCTGCTCATGCTAGGGCCCACAAATCACAGCTCTCCTGCATCTTTCAGGCCACTCAGCATCTTTCTTAGTCTTGAAAGTTTAGACCAGCACCCACAGAAGCTCCACACCAGCACACTGTGAGCTAAGGAATGTTAATGCTTACTGGAGTCCAGCAGTCTCTCCAGAGTCTGCCATTCTCTTAAGTGATGCCAGGAAAGCTTTGTGCCTGCTTGCACTAGGCCCACAGATCCAAGCTCTACTGAATCCCACAGGTCACTCAGAGTCCACCTAAGTTCTTAAAAGTTTGGACCAGCACTAGCAGAAGCTCCATACTTGCACACTGGATCTAAAAAAGGTCCCTGCTGCTGTTTTGCTATTCTGCTACCCAGCAACATGAGCTAGGCCCCTTTGCTCCACCAGGATGCCCCTGCCTTGGAGTCAGACTGCAGACTGAATCCACCAAACCATGAAGTAAATTAAACCTTTCCTTCCTTGCATTGCAGCTGTTGGTATTGTATCTCAGAAATGCAAGGCTGATTATAACTGACTTCTGCTCAGAATATCAATAAGGTCATATTCCTCTATTCTTTCCATATCTCATAATTTGGGGCTGAAATCTATATGTTCTACAGAATATACAAATTCTAATTCTGTTCATATTTTTGGAGGCTTGTTTTTTTTTTTTCCCTTCCTTTGTAATTTGCCTAAACTTAAACTAGAAGATACAATGTCTCCTGAGTGTTATGGAGCCACTGTCAGCTATAGACATATTTTTAACTTTTTATTTCTTACTCTGGCTTCTTAATGATTTCTCCTATGTCAATATTTTAGTAAAGGTTATACTCAAACACCTTAAACTCAAAAAGTTTCTGCTTTCTGCTCGTTTTTTGCCTGTGACTTGGGAATTCATTCAAATTTGCAATTAGTTAATCTCCCTTGGGCTCTATTTTACTCTCAACTATTTCAAGTCCGATATATGTATCTGTGTAG
>NW_004528826.1:0-801 GCF_000260255.1 Octodon degus
GTTTTAACAATCATGGAAATGAATCTTTTTAATACTTGCTCTGAAGTATGAGTACAAAAATATGAGTTTCAGGGCTGGTGAGATAGTTCAGTGGTCTAAAGCACCTGCTTAGGTAAGCTTAGGCAGTGCAGAGACTAGGGTTCGATCCCCGGGACCACATGCTATGCCATCCACACCCCCAGGGTGAGCTGAGCCAGTCCCCCCAAAAAATACAAGCTCATGCTTCAAGACAAAGCCATTATTAATTGTCCAGAATGTTCTAGGAAATTACTTCCCTATAATGTACCCACATTCTGTTGAGTGAAATTTTTCAGAAATGTCTGATTCAGGTACAAAGAAGGTGATCAAAAATGAAGTCAGAAGTATGGAAAACATGAGGAACAAGATCTTAGGACATAAATCACCAAGACCATATACAAGATTGTCTGTGAGAGTGACATTATGAGGAAGCTAGTGTACCAGTATGTATACTAGCCAACGTACTTGGGCCATTCTTCTTGTGTATTGTGGCTCTTAAACACACAGAATGGCAGTGTTACCATTCAAATATAATTAATTTAATGTTTGGCAAGATATTGATATTGATCTGTCTGGGGCACCGGTCATAGGACAGATATCTAAGCTCTGTGCTGGTGTTTCATCCTTTATATTGCATACAGGCTACCTAGTCTCAGGTGGGTGTAGTACTCACACCATCTTTGTGCCCTCCTCTTGCCCCAGCTCAGGATGCTTACAAAGTGAGGACCTGGTACCCTTATAAGTTACTTCGTTAAACTTCTAAACTTCTCAAGCTGACACAAT
>NW_004528826.1:1856-3075 GCF_000260255.1 Octodon degus
TAAGTTTAACCATAATAATTTGAATTTAGCTCATGCATGCTCATGGTAGAATACAGATTGCATTTTAATAATAATGATGGGCCGGCGAGATAGCTCGGTGGTCTAAAGCATCTGCTTGGGCAAGCTTAGGCAAGAGCAGGGACCGCGGTTCCATCCCTAGCACCACATGCCGTGCCAAGCCTGCCCCCAGGGCAGGCTGAGCCAGCCACACAAAAAAATAATGATAAATAATAATGCTTCATTTATGACATTAAGCTTCATTTAAGAAGCATTCTTTTTAGGTTCCAGTAAAAGTTTATTCAAAGATACAGAAATGAATTACCCTCCAAACACATCAATATTCATTATATCTATGTTTTCCTTTTTGCTTGTCTAAAACAAGCCCTTTAGTATAGTTAAGAAACAAAAATAACATTTTAGGGCCTATAATCTTGACAAAAGAAAATATTATTTATAGATGAAACCTGTAAACCCACCCCCTTTGTTTAAAGAAAAAAATTGTTCATTCCATGGACATGTGAAGCTGATTTTTAATCAGCCCTTTTAAGAAAAAAAATCACAGACACCAGATCTTAAATGACTGACTCTCTCTGGTTATAGCACAGATGTTTTTTAATCAACACAAACACCTGAATTTTAAGCCAGAATAGGTGGCTCAAGGCACCAGTTTGGAACAAGATAATAGCTGAATGCATTACCTGCATAGATGGTTGTCTAAGTGCATGTAAAAACTATAAATTGAGATCAATCCAAGATGTTTCAGTTCTGCAGCTGAGATTTGTAGAGCTACACAGAGGATGGATGCTCATTAATAATTTGATCAAAAATTGTGTCTTGAGTTTGATTTCAAGAGCCATCATCTGACTTCTCTACTACGCAGCAGTCTGGGATTGGTCATCAACCCTGATACTGCTGAACCAAGCGGATGCATCAAAAACAGATATTATTGTTTGGTAGTCAAAGAGCAACTGTGTACCTCCATTGTTTTCTCTAATATGGTAAATAGCATGGTTCTGAAGATTTGAATTGTTTGAATATGACAGACATTTTATTAACAGTATTTCTAATACTTCTCAAATCTAATATGTACATTTGTCGGTTAATTATTTTAATTTATATTTTTTATTTTTATGTATTTGGTACAAGGTCTACAGGGTCTCACTATGTAGATTGGACTTGTAGTGATCCTCCTGTTTTCAGCCTCCCAAGTGCTGGGATT
>NW_004528827.1:0-1336 GCF_000260255.1 Octodon degus
TTGTAGTATAATTTCAAGTCAAGAATTGTAATGCCTCCTGCCTTGTCTTTGTTTGTGAGGATTGCCTTTGCTATTCAAGGTCTTTTCTGGTTTCAAATAAATTTTAGGAATGATTTATCTAGGTCTGTGAGGTATGTCGGTGGTAATAACTCTAATTATGAAGATCTCTCTAACTGGGAAATTAGTATAAGTATTGATCTTCGGTTTTGTTTACTGAGGCTCATACTCTCATCCCCAAAAACTGTGAATGTGTAGTACCAGGTCCCCAAGAATGTAATGGAGAATGGAAGGGATGGTGTCCCATAGATGCTGTAGAACTTGCAGAGAAAACTGCACAGAGGAGTTGCAATTTAAATTGGTTTCCTAACACCAGTGTGCTTATGGTAGGTAGCAAAAGTACTACACACTGGGAGGGTAGAAATTAGCAGTCAAGGTGCCACCAGAGCCATAGTCTCTCGTTGCCCCTAGGGAGAATTCTCCCTTATGTCTTCCTTGAGTCTGGTAGGTGCTGCCAGTCTGTAGTGGCTCCTTTTAAGGGCAGCATACGTGTAGTCTGTTCCCATCACAACATGAACATTTTGTTCTGTGTGTTTGTGTCTCTCTCTGTATCTCTCTCTTCTGCAGATGCATTCCATTGGATTTGGGCCCATGCACAGCCACGCAAAGCCTCTACGAACACACTCAGCCACCTTATCTTACATTGTTAATGTCTACAAAGACCTTCCTTCCTAATAAGGTCACATTCACGGCTTCCAGGTGAGCGGATCTTTTTGAAAGATGCAGTTTAATCCAAAGCAGACTATCTTAGATCAGATTTCCTAGAGGCTAAACCTTGAAATAGGAATCTGGAGAAGGTGAGTTTTGAGGAAAGTGTTCTCAGGAAACAGAAGGAGATAGAGAGGCTACAGTAGGTCAGAGACCCAGCCAAGAAAGAGGGTTCAGCTGGAGGCCAATTTAGCCTGGGCCCAGGAAAAGCTCTGGGATACACACAAATGACATCACAGGGTAGTCTCACCTTGAGAGGAAGGAGCCAGGCTTTATCACTGTGCTTATCAGTACTTGGTACCCAGATGTTGTCCCCCAGACCCTGAGGAAGGGGGTGCACAACTGTCTGGTAAGGCAACGCCCATTTGGTCCAAGTTAATTTTGGGGAGAAGGAGCCAGCTATGAGCAGTTAACAATCAGCACACACTGGGGACTGGTGAAGAGAAGCTGAAAGGACTCCACCATGTTGGCTTGAACCCCCAGGTCAGCTTCCTTGTCACATCAAGTTCTACCCATGCAGTCATGATTTCCTCTAGAATCTAGCTATTGTGCAGTATTTCACAGTAAAGCT
>NW_004528827.1:1961-3103 GCF_000260255.1 Octodon degus
CTGAAGCTACACACCACGTCTCTAAGTATGGCATTCTACTAAGCATGGGCAGCTCCAAGCAAAGTCCTGCCTGCCACTTCAACAAGCCACTCTAATAATGTTGATGGTTTCTGGATGGCACCATATATGGTGAGAACAATAGGTCATATTATTATGTGCCCTCTGCATCTCTCTTTTCTTATATAGTTGACCCTGACTCTGGGGCAACATTGTGAGAGGTCCCATGCCAACGTATTAGACATCCACTATGTGAGACCTGAACAAGTGGTGGTAGCTGAGGCAGTGCAGCAGGAGCCCCAAAGCTAGAGCATGTGTCTGTCTCTGTTAGGACAAAACATTTATTTCCCTTCCAAGATGGAAGGTTTCTGATGCAATCAACTTGTCATCAACTTGATGATTCACCTCTTCAAAGGGGAGGACAGATTCATAGGTCAGCTTAGTTTTTGTTTTTGGCGTGCTAAATGTTCGACTATGGTAGCAAGTATTCAAATTCAGTGAGGAAAGTATCTTCCACCATTCCCTAAAACCCTTTAGGGAAAATTGCTTAAGCAAAGACCACTGAAAATGTTTGAACAGTCAAAAAGAGGAACTGATGAATTGTTTTAAGAAGATTAACATGGGTAGATCTGGCATGTGTATTAGATGCTTGTCCAAATAGCTTTTTCTTCCTTATTACCAGTGAAATTCTAGTTTAGTCCAGAGCCACCTCTTGCCCATTCCCAAGCTGGGATCATGGTGGTTTAAGATACCCAAGAAAATCCTGACCTATGTACAACTGCTTTCCAGATCTGACCAATGAGAAACAATAAAAAATGTACTGGGAAGGCTCCTTGGCATGTTTCCATTCTGTTAGTTTACAGATGTGTCTGCCCATATCCCTCTTCATGCTTTCTACTTTGAATGTGGATGTGTTAGCTATAACTATAGTAGCTGTTTTGCCATTATATGGGAAAGTTTAGGAAATAAAATAAGAATGTATTTTCACATAATGGAGTGCTACTTAGCTATAAATAAGGATAAACCTGAGGATTTTATAGGTAAATTGATACAAGTGGAGACCATACTTATAAGTGAAATATATCAAACTCTCATGTATAAACATTGTATTGTCTCACTAGTGTAAAAAGCTAAAAAACTAAGAT
>NW_004528828.1:0-1044 GCF_000260255.1 Octodon degus
CAATAGATATTCCCACCATTAAGTGGAGAAGGGTTCCTTTTTCTCCACAGGCTCTCCAGCATTTGTTGTTGGTTGATTTCTTTATGATAGCCATTCATTCTTGGCTGAGATGCTATCTCAGTGTTGTTTTAATTTGCATTTCACGGATGGCTAGTGATGTGGAGCATTTTTTCATATATTTATTCGCTTCTTTAATTTCATCTTCTGAGAAATGTGTATTCATCTCAGATGCCCATTTCTGGATAGGGTCTTTAAGTTTTGGGGCCCTACTGTTTTTTATTTCTTTAAAAATTCTAGAGAAAAGACCTTTATCTGAGTGCTTATTAGTTAAGATTTTTTCCAGGGCTGGGAGATTGCTCAGTGGGACAAGTGTTTCCCTGGCAAGCACAAGGGCCTGAGTTCAATCCCCGGTTCCGCCAGAAAAAAAATTTTTTTTTCCAAATTTGTGCATTGTCGTTTCACTTCATTGGTAATTTCTTTTGACATGTAAAAAATTCTCAATAAGAGGAGGTCCCAGATGTTAATTCTTTCAAGTACTACCCATATGTTTTGATTTTTGTTCATGAACTCTTTGCCTACGCTATGTCTTTAAATATTCCTCCTAATTTCTCTTCCAGGAGATGTGGTGTTTCTGTTTTATTGTTTAGATCTTTAATCCATTTTGACTTTTGCTTAGTGCATATTGATAGATCTGGGTCTAGTTTTAATTTTCCGCATGTAAAGAGCCCGTTTTTCCAGCACCGTTTGCTAAAGAGGCTGTCTTTCTTCCAGTAAGTGTCTTTGGCTCCTTTATCAAAAGGTAAGGTGACTCAGTGTGTTTGGAGAGGATTCTGCACTTTCTAATCTATTTCTTTGATCCTCAGGTCTATTTTGTAGACAGTACCATGCTGATTTTATCACAGTAGCTTTGTAGTATAATTTCTAGTCAGGAATTGTAATGCCTCCTGCCTTGTCTTTGTTGGCCAGGATTGCCTTTGCTATTCTATGTCTTTTCTGGTTCCAAATAAATTTTAGGAATGATTTCTCTAGGTCTGTGAGGTATGT
>NW_004528828.1:2039-3031 GCF_000260255.1 Octodon degus
GAATTTCTTCCTTTTCCATTTCATTGAAGAGTTTCAGGAATATAGGGACTACATCTTCAGTAAACTTGTAGAATTCAGCTGTGAATAAATCAGGACCTGGAATTTTCTTTATCAGTAGGTTTGTTTTTTATTTATTTATTTTTTTTACTACATTTTGTATTTCATTGGCTGTTTTGGGGTTATTGAGAGTTCTTTCATCTTCTTGATTCACTTTTGGGAATTTGTACCTTTCTAGGGATCTGTCCATTTCTTCTATGTCTTCTATTCTGCGAGAGTAAAGATTCTCAAAGCTCTTGATAATCTTCTGAAGTATACCATTTTTATTCCTGATGGCTTTTATTTGAAGTTTTTCTTTTCTGTTTTTGATGAGGTTAGCTAGGGGCTTATCAATTTAATTTAATCTTTTAAAGAACCATCTTTTTGATTTGTTAATTCTTTGTCTCAATTGAACTAATTTCTGTTCTAATCTGCATGATTTCTTCTCTTCTTTTGGATTTAGCTTTGGTTTGCTCTTCATTTTCTAGATGTTGGAGGTGCAGCATTACGGTGTTTATTTGTTCCCCTTCTGTTTTTCTAATGTGTGAGTTCACAGCTGTCAATTTCCCTCTGAGAACTGCTTTAATCGTATCCCATAAATTCTGATAAATTCTGCTTGAATTTTCATTGAATTATATGTATTGCTCAATTTCTTCTTTAATTTCATCTGTGACTCATTGGTTGCTGAGTAGGCTGTTGTTTAATTTCCATGTATTTATGGGATTTTTCTGGTTTCTTTTGTCATTTATTTCCAGTTTAATTGCACTATAGTCAGATAACATGCATGGGATAATTTCTGTTTTCTTCCATATACTGAAGCATGATCTGTGGAGTTGCATGTGGTCTATTTTATTTTTTTTCAAAGTTTTATTGATAAACAGCAATGAGACAGTTTCAAATCAAATCAGAAGTACAGTTTCAACAAATAACACACTGCATATATTCTTCTTAGTGGT
>NW_004528829.1:0-501 GCF_000260255.1 Octodon degus
GTGTACTAGACCATGGTCTCAATAGAGGAATGGCCTATGTATCACTGATAATATATATTCGAAGGTTGTTGGGTAGAATACTCTTTATTGGTCCACTAAGCCTATCTCTTCACAAAGTTACTTAATTCTGTTATTTCTTTGTTGATTTTTTTTTTTGCCTAATTGACCTATGTCTTTGTGCTGATAGGTTGTTAAATATCTCCATTACAATTCTGTTATTGCTCATTTTATTTTTTCATATAAGTTAAAATTTGTCTTGTATAGTTGGGTGTTCCTACATTCATTGGATATATATATGTGTGTGTGTGTGTGTGTGTGTGTGTGTGTGTGTGTGTTGTTGTTGTTGTTGCTTCCTCTTGAGGTTTTCCCGAAACAAGTATGCAGTGACTTTCTTTATCTTCTTGATCATGCTCTATTTGAAGTTCACATTGTCAATGAGAATAGTTATTCTAGTCTCATAGATTATTCTTTTCCAAGCTATGACTTTCAATCTATGTATTT
>NW_004528829.1:1821-2885 GCF_000260255.1 Octodon degus
TCAGTGTTCACCCAATGACAAGAGGAGAATGGGGTGTGATTCAGCAAGGCTCCTGTGATAGTAAGGGGCCAGGGTAGGCTCACCAAAGCTCTTGCTTTTTGTGGTTAAGCATAGCTTCCACCTTAAGGAGGGTAATGGTAAGCCACAACACAGGGTGGTGTGATGATGGGATGAGGATGGGGGATGAGGGATGGGCCAAAGCACTTCAAGGCTCTCTCAGTGTGTGGGGGCACATTAGGGCTCACCAAGTCTCCATCAGTGGTGGGGGTGGGCAAGCTGCACCTTAGGGAGCCTCCCATGATGCTGAGGGGGTACAGTAGATCTCATCAGTGCCCTGTAGCTATCCAGGGCTCAGCCTTTCTTATGCAATGGTTGGAGTTGGACTGTGGCTTATCAAAGCGCCTGCAAAGTTTGAGGGTCTCAGGGGTGAGGCTCACCTAATTTTGTTTTATAATTTATACAGTATTTTTTATCTGAAAAATATTTGCTCATATGTCTTGAATACCATGGAGATCAAATATTTTATAATTTCATTAAACAATTAATGTTGGCATTCAATGATTAGCTTCTTACTGTGGTTATAAAAGTTACCTCAGAACTTAATGGTTTCTAAGAAGTTCATGCATTAAAATTCATAGGAAATTATCTGCCATTGACATTAGCTTTCAATAAAATCAGTTCTGGTAGTTGTTGCTTTTGACTATTTTTTTTTCCATTTTTAGAGCCTATTTCCTTACAATTATTTCTAGAAGACAATTTGGTTTCATTCCATACCTCACAAGTCTTAGTCAAATTTGTACAATCCCATTCTGTCACACATGTTATTATTGGTCCCCTGGGAAGCCTCCTTTAACTATAAAAATGATATTTTAGCACAGTTAAGTAAGAACAACAGGCAAAGCTGAGTTGTCAGGATCACATAAGGGTATGGATAAGCACTGTACTAGTTTAGCTTGTGCGTGCCTCTATTTATTTTCACATCATTTGTGCATTAAAAGCTCTTCAGTTTCTGTTTCCTGAAGATTGCTGTAAACACAACATCACAGTTGCAAATATAATTTCAT
>NW_004528830.1:0-666 GCF_000260255.1 Octodon degus
AAGAACGAGCGAGCAAGTGAGCAAGCTTGAGATACAGCTCAGTGTGAGGGCCCTATGCTTATAGTCCCTAGTACTTTATTTATTTATTTTTTAAATTTTATTTATTTATTTATTTATATGTGTGTGTGTGTGTGTGTGTGTGTGTGGCCAGCTCAGCCCACCAGGGGGCTGGCTGGCTGGCATGTGGTCCTGGGGGATTGAACCACGGTCCCTGTGCTTTGCTAAGCTTGTTCTAAGTAGGTGCTTTAGACCACAGAGCCATCTCACCAGCCCCGTCCCTAGTACTTTAAAAAAACAAATAAATTAACTTCAAAGTCTTGCTTACATAACAAGTATTGAAATGTAACTAGTTTTCAAATTACATAGTAATCTCTTAATTATTTTCCTTTTGGTTCATGATAATAAAAACGTACAGGTCTGACTTATCTAACTTTGTGTAATATAACATTTCAGGTTTTATGGTCTACAGAGGTGATATTATAAGATTATTAATTATATAAGTACATTTGAAAGGTATACCTGAGAAAAATGAAATAGACTAATCTAGATTTAGGCTAGTGGAATAAAATTTTGACTAGATAAAGAAAAAAAATATGAAGTGGGGCCGGGGAGATGGCTCAGGAGAATAAGTGCTTCCCTGGCAAGCTCAAGGGCCTGAGTTCAATC
>NW_004528830.1:1811-3045 GCF_000260255.1 Octodon degus
TTTTTTTGCGGTACCAGGAATTGAACTCAGGACCCTACACTTGCCAGGCAAGCACTTATTCTACTGAGCTATCTCCCCGGCCCCCATATTTCATATTTTGATTTTCTGGAATTATATGGAATGTTTATATATTTGCTTATATCCCAGAATCTTTATTTATTTATTTATTTATTTTTTAGTATCAGGAGTCAAACTCAAGACCTTGTGCTTGCTAGGCAGGTGCTAGTGCCACTGATCTATTTCCTCAACCTATCCTATCCCAGAATATTTCAATTAATTTATTCCACACTTTTCCTTTTAAGAGCTAAAGATTCTCTTTCTTTGCTTTTCCTTTTTTTTTTTTTCTGGTCTTTTTGAGATAGGGTCTCACTATGCACCTCAGGCTGGTTTTGAGCCCACTTTGTAGGCCACGCTAGTCTTGAAATTGCAAGGATCCTCCTGCCTCTGCCTGCTTTATTTCATATCCTATTGTTGGTTTGTATACTATCACCAATATGTTTACATGTGTTTAGACAAAATGCATGCATATTTTATCCTCCCAGATTCTTTTCTTCCTGTTAAGATGCATAAAAATGGTCTTTTAGCTTCTTTCTTTTTTTTTTTTTGTTGGAACCGGGGATTGAACTCAGGCTCCTGTGCTTGCCAGGCAAGTGTTTATTCCACTAAGCCATCTCCCCAGCCCCCTAACTTCTTTCTTAATATTAGTATCACTTATAAAACAAAAAAACAAAATTCCTAGGGTTAGCCATGTCTGTGGCATAGGTCTCTAAGGTTAGCACTCTAGGAGGCTCTTACGGGAAACAAGTCCAAGCTGGGAAACTTGGCAAATGGGCAAGACTGTCTCAAATGAGAAACTAAAAAGTGTGGGCATACAGCTCAGTATAAGGGTCCTAATTCAGTTCCTAGTACTGAAAAACCAAAAGTGAAACAAAGAAACAAAACAAAAAATCCCCCCACAACCCCTCAATGAAACACAACACTACACATAAGTTACTCCCTAAAGATGAAAGATGGTAAAGTCACTTTGCTGATGTGAAATAGTATACCAAAGGCACATAGTTACTTAAGGAACAACATATTTCTGTTTTAGAACCATAAATTACAGTCTATGACATTTTCTGTTTTTTTTTTTAATTTTATTTATTTATTTATTTATTTATTTATGTGTGTGTGTGTGTGTGGCCAGCTCAGCCCACCAGGGGGCGGGGCTGGCTGGCATGTGGTGCTGGGGGAT
>NW_004528831.1:0-547 GCF_000260255.1 Octodon degus
CTCAGCCGTTGCGCTTGCCAGGGAAGAGCTTATTCCACTGAACCATCTCCCCGGCCCCTTATTTATTTATTTATTTATTTATTTATTTATTTATTTATTGTGTTTTAGGGAAGGCTCTACAGGCTGTTCAGGGCCTCACTACTAATCGGACTCGTAGTGATCTGCCTGTTTACAGCCTCCCAAGAGCTGGGATTACAGGCTTGTGACACCACACCTGGGCTTAAGCAGGCACTTTAATTGGCTGAGCTTTCTGGCTGGCCCAGTATTTTTTATTTCAAAGAGAGAAAAGATTCAATATATTTTTTAAAACAATTGAACTAAATTATATTTCCATCAAAAAACTCTTACCTAAAAAGAACATCTAGTATAGGTAACCTTAAAGAATATGTGTACATATCTCATTATCTGTTACTTTTAGCATCAGAATCACCTGTTACTGTGATGGCAGTTAAATAGTGATTTTCCAATGTTGTAAAACATTGGAAACATTTGTAAAACAGCTTTCTACTATAGGAAAAATCTGTGCCTGCCCCCAATATATATATTT
>NW_004528831.1:2254-3216 GCF_000260255.1 Octodon degus
AAAAAAAAAAAAAAAAAAAAAAAAAGATTTTTCCGGAGAGCTTTTCTCTAAGTTTTAGTTTTAAAATATGGACACAAAGATACATGTAGTTTTAGCTACATGGGAGGCTGGGTAAGAATTGCTTGAGTCGAGGAATTTGAGAATAGTCAATGTGACAGATCATGATGCTCTCTCCAAAACACAGAGAAAGAATCTGAGGGCTGGCAATGTAGCTCAGGGTAGAAAGTATGCTCTGGATGTGTAATGCACTGAGTTCCATTCCCATCATTGAAAAACAGAAAACAAAACAAAACAAAACAAAAAAAAAACAAACCAAAAATCCAGATATTAGCTGCTTTGCAGAAAGCCTGCTTTTGTAATATTTCAGTCTATTATTATATTTTAAATTTTAGCATTTTAAGCTGTTTTAAAATATTAACTTAAATTTTAGAGTTTAATATCATGTCTAATTTTTAGTCAGTTTATTGTGCTTCGTCAGAGGCCACATATATAATAGAAAATCAAGTAATACTTATTCGTAGCATTTTCTGTTTGCATTGTACAGGCTGTACAGCAGATGGAACAGAAAAAGTTACAACAAGGCATTGCTCCATCACCTTCAACTGGAGAACTAAAGCTTGAGCCACGTATGTAATTTTACTTTTTGTTTGTTTACAGAAAGAAACCATTATAAATTGATATACACATTTATTTCAAATATACTATAATTTTAGATTATTAGGGGTTTGTTTTCTTATATGGCTTTAGAAATAGAGAAATTTCCACTATAAGACAATGGTAAATCCTCAAAACTTTATGCATCAGCCTTTTTAAAATGTTAAATAATCCCAGCACTCTGGAGGCTGAGACAGGATTGCCATGAGCTCAAGGCCAGCCAGGACTACATACGGAGTTCAAGATCACCCTGCACTACAAAGTGAGACCCTGTCTCAAAAAAAAAAAAAAAAAAAAAAAAAAAAAAA
>NW_004528832.1:0-3041 GCF_000260255.1 Octodon degus
AGCTACAACTCTTGTTGCATAGGTCCTGCTTTACCTTGGTCTTAACCATCCAGTAGAAAAGTATGAAGTCGAAATATAAGAAATAAAGCCGTGCTGTTGGGTTGAGCTGTGGGGGACTCAGGTCAATAATTTCTGACATTGCCAGTTAAATATAAGACCCAATGCTATTATGGGCTGCTGGACTCTTTTAGAGTGTTTTGCTGAGCTTACACACCTATAATATTCAATAACGGAACTTAGAAAAGATGGGGTATGCCGATGAATGTCCATTTTGTATCTGTGTATTCAAAGTGGTTAGGATAGATATATAGTTGCATTCTCTTGATGAATGGGATGATTTGTTCTAATGGTGTTTGTAAATGGGATCACAAGTCCGCATCTTGTACAGTAATTAACCACTAGGAAGAATATGTGCAGTGTGTTGTTTGTTGAAACTGTCCTTCCGATATGATTTGAAACTGTCTCATTGCTATCTGTTTGTCAATAAAACTTTGAAAAAAAATAAAATAAAAATAAAAATAAATAAAAAATAAAAATTAAAAATGTGAATAAATAATTACATATTTTTACACAGAAATTTAGAAATATAACCATAAATGGCATTGTAGCAGGACAGTCCTGTGACATTTTTTTCTTGTCTCTTTTTTTCACTTATGACACTATTTTTAGAAAACATTTACTTGAGAGACAGTATGGCAATAACTGGTATGTTATGACATGCAGTACTTATATAGAAGGCCAAATGACAGACATTCCAAGCATGAACCTGCTTTCTTCAGTGCAGTTGCTTATTTCACAGGTGTCAGCATATATAGTTAGTCATAGTGAGAATCCTACCAATTAACTGCTAGATTCAAAAACGTGCTGATGTTTCTCAGGATCATTGCCTTACCCATCTTGTGCATATAAATGTATGCCTTTGCCTCTGTCACGTTTCCTAGCTTTTCGCCTTGCCCTGTCTTCATTGTCTAATCCTTAAGTTCTCACTTTCCTTTTAATTGTGTTATATACCTTTCTGTTTGTATTTCTTCTTTTGAATTCTTCTACTAGGGGACTATATGATATTTACACATGTGGGTCTAGTTTATTTCACTTATGTGTATATCTTCAAGTGGCATCCAGTTAAATATAAATGCTTCAAATTTATCGTTATATCATCCATTCTTCAGATGACGTGCATCTTGGTTGTTTCCAATATTTGGCTATCACAAATTGTGCTGCTATAAACATAAGTGCACAAATATCACTATGATATGATGTTTTCAGTTCCTCTCAGAAAATTCCCAATCAGGACATAGCTTGCTTGAATGGGATTTCCAGTCCCAGTTTTTTAAGGAGTCTCCACATTGATTTCCATAATGGTTGTACCAGTCTTCATTCCCACCAGCAGTTTAGAAGGGTTCCTTTTTTCCCCACAGCCTCTCCAACATTTGCTGTTAGTTGATTTGTTTATGATAGCCATTCTTTCTTGGGTGAGATGGTATGTCAGTGTTGGATGGCTAGTGATGTGGAACATTTTTTCATATATTTATTCACTTCTTTAATTTCATCCTCTGAGAATTGTTTGTTCATCTTGGATGACCATTTCTGGATTGGGTCTTTAAATTTGCTGCCCTAATGTTTTTTAGTTCTTTATAAATTCTAGAGATCATTAGGTCTAATTTATTTTCCTTCTGAGTGTAGCCTCTCATTGCATCCATTTATCCATAAATACCTCATGTTTCTTTCTTTATAGCTGAGTAATACTTCATTATATAAAAATACACCTTTTTTATGCATTCTTCAGGTAATGGACATATGCTTATTTCCAAGGTTTGGCTATGATAAATTTTTCTGCTATAAACATGGTTGCACATATATCACTGATATGATGTTTTCAGTTCTTTTGGAAAAATATCCAGAAGGGAAATAAGAGGGTTGAATGGGACTTCCAAGCCTAGTTTTTTGAGGAGCATCCACACTGACTTCCTTATTGGTTGTACCAGTCTGCATTCCCACCGAGAATAAAAATAGATTTGTTTTTCTCCACAGCTTTTCCAGCATTTGTTATTAATTGATTACTTTATCACAGCCATTCTTTCTGCAGTGAGATGGTATCTCTGTGTTGTTTTAATTTGCATTTCTTGAATGACCAGTGCCATGGAACATTTTTTAACATATTTATTTGGCACTTGTATTTCTTTTTCTGAAAAGTGTGTATTCATCTCAGATGCCCATTTTCTGTATTAGGTTTTTTGAATTTTGGGGTCCTCATTTTTAAAAAATTCTTTATATATTGTTTTGTCTGAGTGATTGTTGGCTAAGATTTTTTTCTCAATTTGTGGGTTGTCTTTTTACTCTGTTGGCGATTTCTTTGATGTGCAGAAATTATGTCCTACACAGTTTGGTTTTTGTACTCAAACTCTTTGCATACCCCTATCTCTTAAAGATTTCCACCTAGCTATTCTTTCAGTAGATTTAGTGTTTTTGTTTTAATATTTGCAACACTTATCCATTTTTAGTTTAGTACTTAGTGATAGACCTAGATCTAGTTTTAGTTTTTGTCATTTGGAGAGACAGTTTTTCCAGCACCATTTGTTAGAGGCTTTCTTCCAGTGAACATGTTTGGTCCCTTTGTCAAAGATAAGGTGACTGAGTGTGTTTGTAGTTGAATTTGCATTTTCTAATCTGTTACACTGCTCCCCATGTATCTTTTTTTGACAAGCTCATGCTGATTTTATCATGGTAGCTTTGTAGAATAATTTAAAATCAGGGATATCTTCTTCCTTGCCTTTGTTGCCCAGGATTGCCTTTTATATTCTGGTTCTTTTCTGGTTCTAAATAATTTCATACATGTTTTCTCTAGATATGTGAGGTACATTGATAGTATTTTGATAGGTATTACATTAAATCTGTATAATACTTTTGGATTATGGCCATTTTCACAATGTTATTTCTTTCAATACAGGAGCAAGGAATATTTTTCTTTTTTTCTTACTTTTTTTTTTTTGTACCAGGGATTGAACTCAGGACCTTGCACTTTTTTGTTTGTTTATTTATTT
>NW_004528833.1:0-1067 GCF_000260255.1 Octodon degus
TTTGCTGTATTATATTTCTAGGATTTTATTGAGGATTTTGGCATCTATGTTCATGAGGGAGATAGGCCTGTAGTTCTCTTTCTTAGTTGCATCTTTCCCTAGTTTTGGTATCAGTGTAATACTTGCCTCTAGGAATGATTTTGGGAGGATTGCTTCCTTCTCAATTTCTTGGAAGATTTTGAGGAGTATAGAGACTACATGTTCTGTAAATTTCTTGTAGAATTAAGCTGAGAATTCATCCGTTCCTGAACTTTTCTTTGTTGGTAGGTTTTTAATTACATCTCATATTTCATTGGCTGTTATTGGACTATTAAGAGTGATTATATCTTGTCTATTCAGTTGTGACAATTTGTACTTTACTAGGAATCTGTCCATTTCTTCTGTGTCTTCTATTCTGTGAGAGTAAAGATTCTCAAAGTAGCTATTGATAATCTTCTGAATTTCCACTGGGTGTGTGGTAATTACACCCTTTTCATTCCTTATTGCTTGTATTTGAATTTTTTTTCCCTCTTTTTGATGAGGTTAGCTAGGGGCTCATAGATTTCACTTAATCTTTCAAAGAACCAGCTTTTTGCTTTCTTAATTCTTTGAATTGTTTTCTTCGTCTCAGTTGAATTAATTTCTGCTCTAATCTTTTTGATTTCTTCCCATCTTTGGGCTCTGTGTTTGAATTGCTCTCCATTTTCTAGTTGTTGAAGGTGCAGAATTAGGGTATTTACTTTTCTCGTTCTGCTTTCCTAATATGTGAGTTCACAGCTATAAATTTCCCTCTGAGAACTGCTTTCATCATATCCCATAAATTCCAATAATTTGTGCTTGAACTTTCATTGAATTGTAGATATTGTTGAATTTCTTGTTTAATTTCATCTGGAATCCATTGGTTGCTGAGTAGGGTGTAATTTAATTTTCTTGTACTAAAAGTTTTTTTCTGGTTTCTTTTGTCATTTATTTCCAGTTTCATTGCACTGTGGTCAGATAATGTGCATGGGATAATTTCTGTTTTCTTTCATATACTTAAGCATATGACCTATGCATATAATTTCTGTTTTCTTTCATATACTTAAGCA
>NW_004528833.1:1997-2554 GCF_000260255.1 Octodon degus
TTCAAGGAATCTATCATTTTTCTGATCTCCTCTTTTTTTTAATCAATGTCTTCTTTAGAAGCAGTTATAAATTCTTTTACTGCAGTGTTTTTTTTTGAGATTGCGTTTCCTCCCTATGTTTCTGTAATTGCTTCTTTACTTCAGATGCTGTGAGTTCTGAGAATTATTTTTTTATTTCAGAAAAGAATTCCACTCTGATTTCCTCTGTAACTTTCTGCTGTTACTTATTTACTATTGATGCTATTAATTCATACATTTGAGCTGAGCTAGTGTCTTCTGCACCTGTCTGGGTGGGCATTGGTTTTCCTCCATATGTTTCTGCATTTGATTCTTTACTACAGATTTTATTAAAGAATTTTCAGTATCAATTGAAATTATTATGTGGTATTTTGATTGGATCTTTTGATATAGTGTATTATATTTATAGATTTGTATATATTGAACTATCCTAGCCATCACGGGGAAGAATCCTACCTGGTCATGGTGTACAATCTAATTGATGATTTGCTGCATTTTATTTTTGGTAGAATTTTCTTGAGGATTTTTGCATGTATGTT
>NW_004528834.1:0-1863 GCF_000260255.1 Octodon degus
ACTTGTGCTTGCCAGGTAGGTGCTTATGCCTCTGAGCTATCTTCCCAGCCCTCATGTGTATATCTTACTCTCTGAATAACTACTAGGAAGATAACGTGTTTCGATTTGATTTGAAACTGTCTCATTGCTATATGTTTATCAATAGAACTTGGAAAGAAAAAAAAAAAGGAAGATAATGTGAGGTACTATTGTTATTGTTTCGACTAGCCTGTTTTCGAACTGTTCTTTTTTTTCTTTTTGTTGTTTTTGTTTTTTTCTTTTAAAGATAGAAGCCAAATGAAAACCACAAATAATGTTTTCTCACTTTTAGATACTTAAGAACTGGAATTAATATTTACATTTGATAGCGTAACATCACATGTACAGGTAGTTCTTTCTTAAGATTGCATTAAATTTCACAAGTGTAAGCTAATGAATTCTAACTTTTTAAAAACCACAATTGGAAAAGTGAAGAATACTAATCTTCAAGGGCCAGGGAGATAACTCACTGGCTTAAGCGCCTGCCTGGCAAGCTCAAGGTCGTGAGTTCGATCCCCGGTACTGCCAAAAACAAAACAAGAATCCTAATCCTCTGTATTTCATTGTAACAGAAACTGAGACAGTAGTTAAATACCTTTTTCTGTTTCTTGTGCACTGGTCTGCAGAACAGATCTTTCAGCTTTTATTAGTCTAAGGCCTAGAGGCTTGAAGACAAGAGTTTCAGATTATGCTCACTTCCAATATGGAATGAAAAGTTAGTATTTGGATTCAATAGTATTTGGTATTAGACTGCAAATGAGTATCTTTAACAAAAACGTCTTCCAGAAAAATCCCCTCTAATAGGATACTTAATAGTTTGTTGTAATAGATTGTTGGGGACATTTAGTGTAGCGAATATAAAAGATTGTAAGAGTTTACTAAGTTTCACTTTATGTTTATTTTCTACAATACTTTGCACTTGAGAAAGTACTACCTTGTTGTGTGAATTTTAACTACTGCAACAGTTTTAACAACTTTACCTATCATTTCTGTTGAAAAGTAGCCAAACTCCTGTCATTTTAACAATATTTAAGATATCAGTCTCTTAGAATCTGAATTACTTACCTGCAACATTAGTTTCTGAAGTTTTTAAAAACTTGTTTAAAGTATATTTTAAGTACACCTTAAGACTCATCTTAAATATGAGGGAAAGCTTGTATTTGTTCAGGTGGATATAATCCTACTAATCATACTGTGGTACTTAGGGGAATAGGAAATACAGATGAAATGTTAGAGCAAAATATTTTAAAATAGCTGTTTTAGAAGTGCTAAGTATTTGGTGGGGGGAGTCAGGAGAAGAGGTGCCAAATGCAGATACCTTTAAATATACATACACTAGAATTCCTCATAATTCATTGTTTATCGTTTTGATCTGAGGTCCTGACCTCAAAGTATACATACTTTGTGTGGTACATGCCTGTAATCCCAGAACTTGGGAGGCTGCAGCAGGAGGATACTTATGGGTTAAGGATAGTGTAAATTACATAGTGAGTTCAAGGCCAGCCTGAACTACATAGTGAGGTCTATATCCAAAACAAACAAACCCAGAAAAAAAAAAAAACCAAAATATACACATGTAATCTCTGGGTTACTGTTTGTTAATATCATGAAATTCAAATTTTATATTTCCTTTAGGAGAAAGACTCTTTTAGTAATGGTTTTCTAAATTTTCCTTTGCTACATGTGTTTTTTGCAAAGGAGAAAACTTGAAATTTACTGTAACTGATAATCTTTACTTTTAAATGGATTTTAGGAAGCCCAAAATAGTTTTACTCTGAAAACTGAGAGAAAAATATTTGGAAAATAGAGTTCAGAATTAAAGAACTTTGAAAATGAAATATTAAA
>NW_004528835.1:0-517 GCF_000260255.1 Octodon degus
AAGTAGGATGCAGTGCTGCAGGAGCACAATGAGAAGGATCCCTGGCTACAACCCTACATCACTGGGTGCCACATTACTGGGAGATCTCATCTTATAAAGAGTTTCTCAGGTGCTAAGGCCTCTACATTACAATACATGAAAAAAAAATCGGTGCAAAGTACCAAACAAACAAACACCATTCCTTTGTGGCAAAAAAGAGTAAACACTAGTATAGAGCAGTGTCTGCTATTCCTGAGACCTGAGATCTCCAGTAGTCCCCTTTGTATTCACAGCCTGTGATGTTCAGATTCACCTGGGCATCATGTGCTCTGCTTCCTTGTCTTCATTCCTAGCTTGCTGAGGATTTGCAAATATATAAAGACACAGAGCATCACCACAGGAATTCATCCGATCCACTGCACACACTGATCCAAGTTAGACACAGCGATACAGGGGATATTGGTATGAGGAGAGGAAACTATCATAGGAAGTCTGCTGCTTCCTACTAAAAGTATTAGATGGCTTACTTTGCTTATCA
>NW_004528835.1:2086-2984 GCF_000260255.1 Octodon degus
ACAAAGGAGTGTAGATTCTGTGGTTTTCCTATATCTGTGAGGTGATTTGCTGCACTCAATTGTAGACAAGTATTTCAAGGACAATAGGCACGTCCTTAAAAGAGGTACTTCATTGGGTGAGACTATGTTGTCACACTGGCAGCTTTTTCTATATTGCAGTGTAAAACCTATGGGTACTTTGGACCACTTGGGAACTTCTTTACATTTTAATCATCCTGATCAGGTGTCTGGATATACATGTATATATTGTTACCTGGGGGTCAGCAATTCATATTCTATTTTAGACTCTTTATTTTCAAGGTTCTCTGAAAACAAATTCAGAATTGTCAGTCAGGATAAAAGAAAGAAAGAAATGTCAATCATGCCTTAAGAATACAACAAAATTAACAAAACAGTTTTTTAAAGAAATAATAAAAATATGCTGAGCTGTAAAAGGCTCAAGTCAACAACTTCTGACATTGCCAGTCTTATGGAAAACACACTACTATTATGGACTACTGGACTATATTGGAATATTTTGCTGAATTCACATACCTACAATATTTAAATGACAATGGAATACCCTTCTCTGAGAAAACCAAACCAAAAATGGGGATACAAATGAACGACCATTTTGTATCTGTATATTCAAAATAGATAGCATAGCTATACAGCTGCATTCTTTTAATTCAATGAATACAGAGGTTTTTTTTCTAATAGTGTTTGTGGTTCTAATATCAAGGGTGCATCTTGTACAATGAATAACCACTAAGATAACAATGTGCAATGTATTAATTATTGAAACTGTGCTAGTAATTAGTTTTGGAACTGTGGCATTGCTATTTGTTCCTCAATAAAATTATTTTAAAAAATAAATAATAAAGATATGCAATCAAAAGATAAACATATTTAAAGGCAG
>NW_004528836.1:0-450 GCF_000260255.1 Octodon degus
ACCTTGGATAAAGGGGCCACATACACTCACTGGAAGAAGGATAGCCCCTTTAACAAATGGTTCTGGAAAAAATGGAACAAATGGTTCTGGAAAAAATGCCAAAAACTAAAACTTGACCCAGGTCTATCACCATGCACTAAGCTAAAGTCTGAATGGATTAAAGATCTAAACATTAAAACAGAAACACTAAATCTCCTGGAAGAGAAAGTAGGAGGAACTCATGAAGACATAGGGGTAGGCAAAGAGTTCATTAAAAAAATCAAATCACATGTGAAAAATTTGGAAGAATTAACAAATGGGACCAACTCTTATTGAGAAGTTTTTGCACATCAAAAGAAATTACCAACAAAGTGAAAAGACAACCCACAGAGTTGGAAAAAAATCTTGACAAATAAATACTCAGACAAAGGTTTGCTCTCTAGAATTTATAAATAATTAAAGAACACTAGG
>NW_004528836.1:2156-3124 GCF_000260255.1 Octodon degus
ATCTTGGTCTTAACCATCCAGCTGAAAACTATAAAAACAAAATATAAGAAGCAAAGCCATGTTGTTATGTTGAGCTGTAGAGGACTCATGTCAACAACTTCTGACATTGCCAGTCAAGCAGAAGACCTAGTACTATTATGAACTACTGGACTTTGTGGAATATTTTGCGGAGTTCACACACCTATAATATTTAAATGGTGGAACAAAAAAAAGGAGATACAGATGAATGACCATTTTTTATCTGTGTATTGAAAATGGTTAGCATAGATATATACCTACATTCTCTCAATACAATGAATTGAGTGCTTTGTTCTAATAGTGTTTGTAAGTAGGATATCATGTCTGCATCTTGTAGAACAAATAACCACTAGGAAGACAGTATGTAATGTGTTAATTATTGAAACTGTCCTACCAGTGTGATTTGAAACTGTCTCATTGCTATTTGTTTCTCAATAAAATTATGGAAAAATAGTTTAAAAGTATTAAAGTGAACTATTCAATTTTGATTTTTCAAACAGTGTGGAGTAGACTTTATGACAAGATTTTTCTTTTTATGAGAGCACTGTACAGGAATGATTATAACTCACATCTTCATTGTACCTATAGCAGATAGGATGTGATGGCCTCATTTTAGAGGACTAGTGATTTAGAGGTAAGGTATTTGTTTTTTAAGAAATTATTAATATTCATGGGTCCAGTTTATTTTATGCTTGCTCCATGAAAACACAATTCCCAAGTATAGCCTCAGTCCTCCTAGGCAATCTGACAGCTTTTCTGAGAACTAATTCAGAGAGACTGTCTGCTGGAACAGCTGCTAACTGCAAGTACAGACTGATCATATCTTATATCAAATGGGGTTGACTTAATCTACTTAAAATTGTTATATATTTCTAGTGAAATTTTCAGCTGATTTTGTATTAAAACTTATGTTTTTCACTTTTAATGTTTAAGTTTTATTGTTTTTCCAA
>NW_004528837.1:0-827 GCF_000260255.1 Octodon degus
AACCTCAACCCAATTAAAAGCACACCAAGACATATAATAGTCAAGGTCCCAAAAATGTAGCACAAGAATAATATAATAAAAGCCAAGAGAGAAAAGAAGCAGATCAAATTCAAAGGAAAACCCATCAGAATTACGGCTGACTTCACAAACCATGAAGGTAAGATGAGTATGGAGCAGAGTACTTCAAGTCCTCTATGAAACAAATTCCAGCCGAGACTGATATACCCTGAAAAACTCTCTTTCAAGTTTGATGGAGAAGTGAAATACTTCCATGACAAAGAACAACTAAAGAATTTCATGATCACAAAGCCAACCCTACACAGACTAATGAAAGATGTTCTAGAGAGGGACCAAGATGATCAGAATTCCACGAATGAGATCAGAAGCAACCAACTAAATAGGGCAAACAAGCACAGGAGAAAAGGGAGTAAAAGACAACAGGTAAATAACATGTCAATCATAAGTCAGTACCTATCAATTCTAACCATCAATGTAAGTGGACTCAATTCAGAGAAATAGACTGGCACCATGGATTAGGAAACAAAATCCAAATATATGCTGCATACAAGAAACACATTTAACTCATAAAGATACTCATAGGCTAAAACTCAAAGGATGGAAAAAATACTACATGCCCCTGCACGTCAGAGAAAAGCAGGTGCAGCAATCCTATTCTCAGTCTCAACTTTAAACCAAGAATGATCAAGCGAAATAAAGAAGGCCACTATATATTGGTTAGGGGAAAAATTCCAGAGGAAGAGGTAACACTCATAAATATGTATGCACCAAACACGGGAGCACCCAACTATATAAAGCAAATCTTAATG
>NW_004528837.1:1402-2641 GCF_000260255.1 Octodon degus
ATGAAAGCAGTTCTCAGAGGGAAATTCATAGCTGTGAACTCACACATTAGGAAAACAGAACGGGAACAAATAAACACCCTAATGCTGCACCTCCAGCAACTAGAAAAGGAAGAGCAAACCAAACCCAGAGCCCAAAGACCGAAGAAACCATAAAGATTAGAGCAGAAATTAATTCACTTGAGACAAAGAAAACAATTCAAAGAATTAACGAAACAAAAAGCTGGTTCTTTGAAAGATTAAATAAAACCGATAAGCCCCTAGCTAACCTCATCAAAAGGAAGAAAGAAAAAATTCAAATACAACCAATAAGGAATGCAAAGGGTGTAATTATCACACACCCATTGGACATTCAGAAGATTATCAACAGCTACTTTGAGAATCTTGACTCTAACAGAATAGAAGACACAGATGAAATGGACAAATTCCTAGAAAGGTACAAATTACCACAACTGAATCGACAAGATATAACCACTCTCAATAGCTTAATAACAGTCGATAAAATATAAGATGGAATAAAACACCTACCAGCAAAGAAAACTCCAGGGCTGGATGGATTCACAGCAAAATTCTACAAGAAATTTATACAATATATAGTCCCTATACTCCTCAAACTCTTCAATGAAATTGAAAAGGAAGCAAACTTCTCAAAATCATTCCTGGAAGAAAGTATTATACAGATACCAAAACTAGGGAAAGACACATCAATAAAAGAAAACTACAGGCTAGTCTCCCTCATGAACATTGAGGCAAAAATCCTCAATAAAATCCTAGCAAATAGAATACAGCAAATCATCAAGAAGATCATACACCATGACCAGATAGGATTCATCTCAGGGATGCAAAGATGGTTCAATATTTGAAAATCTACAAATGTAATACACTATATCAATAGAACAAAAACTAAACACCACATGATCATCTCCATTGATGCAGGAAAGGCTTTTGACAAAGTCCAACAGTCATTCATGTTCAAAGTCCTACAGAAAATTGGAATAGATGGCCACTCCTTCAATCTGGTAAAAGCCATTTATGAAAACCCAATGGCTAACATAATTCTAAATGGGGAAAAACTGAAATCTTTTACTCTTAGATCTGGTACAAAACAAGGATGTCCTCTATCACCACTCCTATTCTGTGTAGTTCTGTAATTATTAGCTACAGCCATTAGACAAGAGAAAGAAATAAAAGGAATAAGAATAGGTAAAGAAGAAGTTAAAAATCATTATTTGCAGATGACAT